>NW_028321897.1:20457875-20610500 GCF_036245765.1 Copidosoma floridanum
AGTATTCATAGGTTATGTGAGTGATAAATTCCGTAGGAAAAATTACTCTAAAAGCATTAGAAAATTGGTTGCAGAGCAAAAGATAACCGTTGGTAAGGGATTTGCTTTGACGTACCGACACCAGAGTTCCGTCGCGTAAATTTTTATAGCGTGTAAACGCAGCCTCATGCGTTAGGTACCCATTTCCCTACTCTATTAGTAATATCTCTATATTGACCACATCCTGATTTTAATTTCCAGTCGAGTCCAGGAAGTGTGCCAAAGTAGAAACTGTTGTTACCCTGTTAGTCGGTGCTGTCAGAAATAGTTATCATGTGTTAAATACAAGCTGAAGTTGTTACCATGTGCATCGTCCTAGTTGGTAAAGCAACTGAACTTTAAAGAAATTTTTTTTTGAATGTCCTCAATTATTTGTGACCACAATCAACTTGTTAATATTATAAGTTTAATAAATTATATGAGTAATCATATACGCAGATATTGCGTATGATTTTTATGGGTAAGTATTACGATAATGTTTATCTGCTCTTAACTAATTTTACTAATAAGTATACTGAAAAACAGTTTTTTGTAACAATTGTTATATGTAAATGTTAATCTGCTCTGACTGTTTGACTAAATTACAGAAATTACTTAATGGAAGCCAACGTGAAGGTAGCCATTTTTTCCATCAGAATGTAATTGGAAGAAATCCATTAGTTGTCTTATTGCCACGGGGTTTGTACGAGTAATTCGATACGGTGGAATGCATATTTGTACGTGGTTTTTTTTAATGTGTACTTATTAGAATGATTGTGGTAATGAATCTATGGCTTTCGGTATAAACCGAATAACTTAATTTTTTTCAAAATTGAGTTGAGACCAAAAAATATATCCTGTTTTAGTGTACTTCTGACTTTTCTCTTGATTTTATAATGAATTTCAAAAAAAAAACATACACGTTATTCCTTCTTAAGGATTTTCTAAATTCCATGGCAATTAGATAAAAGCAAACAATTAATCATAAACACAAATCAATTATAATCCTGCTCATTCGAAAATCAACTGAGTTTTTTTTTGTATATGTATGTCATTCTTTTATAATTTTTTTTTATGAAAGTTCAACAACATATAACAATGTACGTGTAGTAAAAAATATAACAATTAATTTATACATATTTATCAACAATAATAAATTATTCTTTGTTGAACATGCCAACTATTTTTAGACTGTAGAATACACATCGTCTTATAGTGCTATACGCACGACGTTTGTTAAGGGCACTACGTTGAGCACTGAGCACTTAAGAGAAAAAAGAGAAGAGGGATGGGAGGCCTCTCATTACTGGGAGAGGTTAGGGAAAACTAGGCAATTTTGCTGCGAAAAGATTGTCTACACGCAAAAAAAGTAGAACTGAAATAGTTCAACGATCCGTTGTACAACAGTTCGTGAAATAACCGAATCACTAGGATTTGGCAATAAGCAAGAAACTGTACGACGTTTGTTGCTCCGTGGTTTAATGTATTGTCGAAGACTCGGAACTTTACTATGGGGGCGCTTTAGTCTAATCTTCGGAATCTCCGAGTCCAAACTCTGAACGGTAGGGTTGCGTTTACTTGTTGTTTATGTAAACGAGACGGTGCACATTTAGACAAGCAACCACTTCGCACAAATTTGTTAGACCCCGCGGTAGTGTGATCAAATTAGCTGAAATGTCGATAATTTTTTTAAGAAATTCATACTAGCACGAAAAACATATATTGTACAGAATTCAACTAAGGGAATCGATTGCAATAAAATTATAAAATCAAATAGATAATATTTCTCTAGTGCCTCTAAGAAAATAGCACAATTGTAAAACACGGTTTGTAGCGTCGGAAATGAACAGTAAGCATTGAAAAAAAAATAAATAAAAAAAGAAGTATGTGTGATAAACAAAAGAACAAAATAAACTCCCGTTGATCTTACTTAGGTCTTTGCATGAAAAATTCTATTTCGTCCCCCTCGTGCAATTTAAAAAATAATCAACACATGTTTTATTTTTTTCTTTTTTTTTTTTTTTTTTTTTTTTTTAATCAAGGAGGTTCAGGAGACTCTTTCAAAGAGACGAGGAAATAAGAGTCCCTTCTGCCCGCGCAGTTTGGCCCCCTTTACCGAGCACCCCCTCTTGCACCCCACAGACTCAATATTTTCCTTACGTTTAACGTTTGCATCGTTTAAAATGCACTATAATATGCCTCTTAATTTTTCTCACCGAATAATTAAACAATAATTAACTCGTAGGTGGATTTTTTCAATACCTTTGCATTTTTCAAAAAGTTTTGTCCATTTAAGCGAGACAAAGAGGTTACTTTCTACAAGAGCCTATGTTAATCACATGATTTTTGTATATATAATTCTGTTAAAAATGACCTATAACATACATTGAAAAAATTAATATAAGTTCTACGTATTTTAGACTATCAAGAAAACTCCACATTATTGTGATTTGTGAGGAGCGGCAGCAGGCGCGAAGCAGCCGCCCGTGCCGCACGGTGACTCGCACTTATACATTCATCGGTCCAGTACTTAAAAATGTTAAAAAATTCTTTTTTTTTCATTGACTATCAATTAGAAAATCGTCTCATTTTTTGATCTAGATGGTCAGAAAAATTCTAAAAATTGTACTTTATGAGATTTAAAGCATTTTAACCAACATTTGCATTTTTATAGGTTATAAAGTGAAAATGTATAAAAACTGATAGCGTTATCAGAAAGCTGAGAAAAAAGTGCATAGTGAGTAATGCTTTTGTGATTTTTAAAACATTTTTCTTAGGCTCAAACGACGAGATAAAAAAGTCGTCTTTTGCGCTCATGCGGCCTGTCTGCGGTGGCGCTGGGGCAGTTGAGAAAATTCTCCCCATGTGTATTACTTTCAAATAATTGTAGAATTTTTAAAAAGTATATCGACGCTTAACTAACTTTTAATGTTTTTTCATTAGCAATGACTTGTTAACATATAATTATTATGATTAAAATGAATTACTGTATGCACTGGTTTATGACGATTATTTTGTGCCCTTTATTATGTTTTTCGGGAGAGCCACTGTGAATTAACGAGTCCGAAATCTCGTGCCACAATGGCAATACTCACTAAACTTGTGTGATGAACTCTAAAATAATCTAGTACAATATAACTGTACGAATAACGTGGATTCTCGGAATGTTAGTGAGTCAATAAGGTCGTTTACGACATGCCAGTAAAATTTCAAAAAAATTGGATCAAGCTGTAATTTGCGTGCACTTACGATTACATTAACGTCAATATATGTAGTATTTTTAGCTTTTGAAGGTTTCTTATCTTCTCGAAGCTTATTGTCAACTCACTTGGTGATACACACCTCGTACCAATGAGTTGTAAGTATAAACTTCGTAGTCAGCACAATTTATTCGCGAGATAGACGTATCTTTTTTTCATATCATACAGTGTTTACTTTTGTCACTAAACATGTTTTTCTTTGGTTAAACGAAACAACGATGAGTAATATGTAGAAAATAAATAGTAGCAACTGCAGGTTTGTATAATGCCCACCGCAAATATAACATGAGACTCGTTAAAAAAAGTCTCCGTAGAGAAGATAGTAATCATATTGTAGAAATTAAAAACTGTAATCAGATGCTTTAGTCTTTTATGTAGAAATGGATAGTGACGTAGATTTATATGTTTATACAATTCGCACGACATACGTCTTTTCTGTCAAAATTATCACCGAAAAGTATTTTACTGTAAGATATAAAATGCAACACTTGCATTTTTTTAAATTAGGGTTGTATGGTGCAAGATTTGATAATCGATAAGGACTATCCAAGGCTCCGAAGCCACAGACTCATTTATTGTCACCGGATCTACTGCGCTTTTCAAGGGTACAGATTGGCTACTTACTCTGACTCTCGTGCGAGAGCCAGATCTGCTGCGCTTTCTTCCTTTCCCGTCTCTGTTTGTAGCAAAGAAGATTCAGTGATATTGTGGTCTCTGACTGTTTTATCATTTGTAACAAGTTGATGTATTTGATGTTAAAAATAGGTATTTTCTAATTATTAATTTATTCACTAAATAAATTTTCTGTGTGTAGTAATAATTGAATCTTACACTTCATTGCCCAGAGACAACAAAAGTACGATTGGATTTTCTGTGTTTCAGTAGATAAAAAAAATTGGTCATTTCCCTACAAAATTTTCCCAGAAATACAGAAAAAATATTTTTATCTAAAATAAAAGTTGGCTTCATTAATTTATTTTACAATTATGAAAAAATGCAAATTTTTTTTTTAGTTTTTTTGTTATTGTTATTTTTTTTTTTTTTTAAACTCAAGAACTTTGGATCGACGGAAAAAGAACTACCATGGTAACTTAAACACAACTGTGAGAAAACATAGATATTAAGTTTCGCAACAAATGGCTATTTGTAAAATTGCAAAATAATTGTTAGTTTTTTGTTAAGTAATTCTTAACGTGAAACTTCAAAGTGGTATTACAAACGTCATGGTTGGTTTAACATTTTGCTTTGATAAAAACATTATATTGAATGTTAGTAGTAATAACAAATACAAAAAAATGAATTTTTGTAAATTTTGACACCGAAAATTGTATTTTGTAACGTAAACACTTGCAAATGTCTCAGTCAATTTTGCATCCATTTTTTCCCAACAAACGTTATTGAATTAGTCATAAAAAAACATCAACTAAAAAAAATTTTTTTTCAATTCTCCAGCTTACTTTGAAGCCAAGATATAACAAACGGGCGCTTTTAGTAATAATGGACTGATAATTAAATTTTTTATTGCGAAAAAGTTTTTGTATCATCTTCATGTTTTACTGTATCATAGTACCAGAGTACTTTATCAATTTTATTAAAGGAAACACTAGTAGATAAGCTATAGCGATTCCAGCCCAGGTGGGATCGAGTCACCAGGCGATTTCAGCCTAATCCCTCTCCATGGCGAGCGGCTCCTCTTTTTGGGTAGAGTAGTCCCTCCTGCAGCTAATGGGTGAGCAGGAGCTGTGGCTTCCTCGCACTCCTTGGACGTGCGCTGCTTAACATTGCATGCACTACCTACAGCACTGCTTAAGTTTACGCGCGCTGTTTGAGTTTATGCACGATGTGCTTTAGCGCCTGTAGCGCCGCGTGTGCCAGCTGGTGACCTGCAACACAGTTTGAGTTTGCGTGCGATGCAATGTGCGTAAGTCGTCTGCAGCACTGGATCGCACGCGCTGTTTGAATGTGCGAAATCGTGTGCAGCTTGTGCACGTGGTAGTTATATGCATACAACAATGTTTTTGTGTTAGCGAGCGCGTTGTATATTAATGTAGAATGTGGAGTGGTGGGGAAATAACTGTTAAAAATTTTTTGTTTTATTTTTAAAATCAGTTTATATTAAATAAAAAATGTACACGATTTACAAAACGATTTTGTGAAACATCTTGTTCTTAAAATACAATACAATGCATTCTTACAGCTCTATATTATTATCGTCATCATCATCAACATCACTCCATTCTATATTAAAGTAAAATTTTTTTATTCGTTTCACATTATGTAGAGTACGCATTAATTTGTAGGCCCCGTTGTGATGTGTGCAAGTAGTAACCAATCTTAGGAGTTCGAACAGTGGATAGTTTCTCATATCAGTGACCTTCAAACCAAATCTTACGAACGACTTTTTTTTTAAAAACTCAAATGACATTTATTTTTGTAGCATTTTAAAGATTCTTCCGTAAAATATTTTCAATCGCCGTAAACTCAGTTTTTCCTGCGTCCCAGATTAGTCCGTGATAGCAAAGTTCAAGGTATAAATTTTTATGTTTACACTTTTGTGGCAATTTTCGCAAGGTAGAGGGTGCTTTGGAAAGAAATACTTGTGCTTCTGCATAGTTAGTATTGAGCGAAAGGATAGACAATTCTTTGAGCACATAATCATTACCCGGTTTCTGGAAACCTTGCATGTTCACAAAATACTTCATCTTCTGCTATTATAATATTAAATTTAATTTTTTTAAATATTTTTCCGTAAGCTTTATTTTAAGGATAAGATCCTTTGTTGGTTGAACATTTATCGACAAAGTTTTTCAGCACGGTTTTCTTATTTCTATCATCATAATCCTTTGTTGAGATTTTTTGATACTTAACATTAGTTGTAAAATTACTCGCACACGGTTTATGTGACATATTAATTAGAGTAAAGCATATTAAACATATTAATTTTCAAACAATCTTACAGTCTTTATCTTTCGATTTTTCCACAGATTTTGTTCCATCAACTTTTATGTCTTTCTTCTCGTTTCTTCTTATGAATTTTTTCCACTCTTTTTATCGCCATTTGTTTTCTGCTTTTTCTGTACTCCAGCTATTGCTCCGACCTTTATCCAGGGTAGTTGAAAATAAACTGATGCTAGCAAAGCCCTAAATCGACTTTAAACATCTTTATACAAGTTTCTTGACATATCTACTCATCGGACCATATTAAACTATACGGTCGTGCAAAATTAAGCAATAAGCTGGCATATTAGCAGGAAATTGTATGCAACTCAAATTCTAGCCTCACATCTACTGGAGAATTTTTCAATGACTCGTTTTATTTCAAACAATCGAGAACGATTAAGGGTATTTGATTGAGAAAGTAATGTTTGCCTAGTGAAGGTGCACAATCTTTGCCATAGTATGAATTTTGAAAATTAGCATACATATGATATAGCAATGCATACTGATTACGCGTTATTACAAGATTGAAATCACCATAAGGATAAAATTGTAAATTTAAATAGAATTTCACATTTCTTATATTGCAGTGATCAAACATACTAGCGCTTACATTTTTCTGATTTTTACGGTTAGTTTAAAAGGCTAAAATAACGTCAAGTGTCTTTTCCAACTAATTTAATGTTTCATTGTCCTTATATTTTCGGATGTGCTAGGTAAGAGGGGATACTCGTGTAATTCTTAAGTTCGAAAACTCATAGGTACAAACATAGACATATAAAAATAAGACTGCTCGTTCTTATGTACGGTGCTGAAGAACACGTAGAAAGAGACACAATATCGAACGTGTACATCTGTGTCTTTCGCATGTTGCTAACAGTGGAAAGGTTGCATTAGCGGCCTTAGTTTACTGATCCCCACCATTTGCAATGTGCAAGAGAGACAGATACCTACATTCAACGTTGTGTCTCTTTCTACTCGTGCTTTAGCGCCGTACATAAAATTAAGCAGTCTATTTTTCTTATATGTCTATGGGTTTAAACTTGTCTTTTTGCAAACAATTTAATAAACCAATTTTATGAGAATCTGACATTACCACAAAGGGCATAAGCCACTCAAGCTTCAATATTACTATTTAAAAGTCTTTCCAAGTTGCTACGGTCCCGAGATCAGGAGCATTGGCATGAACTGGAGTTTGCAACAGGGTATTTATATGGTTTTTTGTTCTTGTAAGTATAAGCTCATGTTTTACATTAACAACTATCTTACGATAGTCTTCAACAAATCCTAAAATCATATTTAGTGGAAGCATGATATCAAAGAAGCTGTTATCATCAGTCTTGTCTATGGCATTTTTCTCATATCTTATTTCTTTAAATAAGTGGCAGATGGCGTTGTTTGTCAATGCAGTATTTGTTACTGCTGCATTTCCATCTACTTTGACCAATCTTCCATAAACATCTTAAGAACTTCTGGATGGTGAAAGACACAAATCTTGATGTGGAATTAAAATACGAATTTCATCGCCGTTACGATATGTTGACTATGCAAACGGCTGATGAGCATGAATCTCATAGTGCGCAATAGATTTATCAAATGTGACTGGAGACTAAATACTTAAAATCTCGTCCATTTTGTATACAACAAAAAAGTATCCAACTGATTTTTCACTAGTGTTTCTTATTTTTAAGCCGAGACTTTTTATAAACTGTGTGTTTTGATGAGTTAGTTTTTGACGTGTTGGTTATTTTTTTCGATGTCTCGATGCTGTGATGGACTGTTTTTTCTGACGTTTCAACGGTTTGAGAGCTCGTTGTTGACTGAGTGCTGGAGCGCACATTAAGATGCTTCTATGATTTGTTTGATTATAAATTATACCTTTTAGAAAGAGGGTTTTATGTGCAATCTTATAGTTGTAAATTCTCCACGAAGATTGACTAAATCACCATCTTGATCTGCTATATATAGTTGTATATAATCAATGATACGCCCAATAATCAGTAAATAAATTATTTGTGAAGGAACTTCAATAATTTTAGATCCCGGTGGTACAGCTGGGAAAAATTCATGAATCATGTGCACTTTGTTGCTATTTCTGTAAGCTCCACTAGTAATGTTACATTCAACTCTTAATGCGTTAATCTTTAGAATAGCTACTAGTAAGTCTGAAATATAAGTGGTGTTATTGTTTAGAACTCGCTGAGTAAAATCTAATAGATGACCTATAGAATCGTTAGGTCTAAAATCAATGGTATGGCTGCACTTGATAACACTTCGAAGCGTATTATTTTTCATCGTAACAGCAAGAGTTATGTTGCGAGGTTGTAGTACCTCAATTAAGAATGACTTAATATCATCGATCTTATAACTACCGGTTGGTAATACAATAACTTGATTGTCAACGTAAAATTTATTACGATTTTCATCAATATTTGATATGTCAATATTTCTTCCATTGTTGTCAAAGTAGAACTAAGAGGTTTCTCTCGATGTAAAAAAGTTATATTTGTTTTGAAAGAAGCTTTAAGCAAAAATGACCGCAGTTGTAAGAGTTAAATTTTTGATAACGCTTAGAATTATAGTTCACCTTATCAACTTTTTAATATAACATTAAGTCGATAGGTGGCTGAAGATCTCCAAAACAGTCAAAATATACAACATTATTACCACGTTTTCAATAAATCACCCAGTGAGTTTCCAGTCCATTTATATCATCAAGATTTACTATAGCTGTTTCAGAAAACCGTGGGCCATCAGCAGGTAAGTTGATTCTCATAAATACTTCCCGAAAACGAGGGATTTTTAAGATTTTAGAATATTTAATCAAATATACGTTGGTCAGAAACTCGATCAGATTGTTTTACTTTTGGAATTTTTTTTTTTTTCTTCAAACCTTTTCCAACGTTAGACTTTAAATAGACTCCTAATCCAATTTTATAAGGTTTGAGATAATCAGCTTTTCTGAGGGCTCTAGCTTCTATGGTTTGATTATGTCTCTGATTCTCGGCTAGCTGATTTTTGGCTGACTTAGTGGCATTGATGCTCTTAATAATTCCTACTATTCCATTGGCTATAGCATCAGCTCCACTTGAACCAGTAAACAAGGGAATCAAGGAAAAGCTCCGCCGATTTGAGTATGAAGGCGTAAGATGCGAGAAATTTTAACATGCTTTTTACCAGCAAATTTTTCAACTGCAGTACGAGAACCTTTCAAAGCATTACTAATGACATCTTGAGCTTTTTTGCTTTTCGTATTCATGTCTTGTGAAGCAGCTTTAATAATTGCACTTAAAGCACTACCTTGTTTGTTTAAGCAACTCTACATTAGATCACAGGTAAAAATATATAATTTAAGTTCGTGATAAACGATAAATAATTACCTATGCGAAATGGTTATAAGTAGGTTATCATCTTAATTAAATATTTATGATTTACGATGAAAGAAAGCGTGGAGCGTTTGTGTAATTTTTACTTTTTTTAGACAAAACGCTCCACGCTTTCTTTTACAATAAATTGTAGTAAATATTAAATAAAGATGATTACCTATGTAATCTTAACTCTTTTTGGACAAAACGCTCCATGCCTTCTTTCATAATGAATCATAGTAAATATTTAATAAAGATGATTACCTACTTATTACTATTTCGCATAGGTAATTATTTATCGTTTATCTTGAACTGAAATTGTTTCTGTTTTATTGCGATCTTATAAAGAATTGGCAAACGGAAAACTCTTGAGTCATCAAACTAAATGTCCGAATTATTTTTCAATTTTTAGTGCGTGCTAAAAGCATGTTTTTTAGTTTTTTAAACTATTATTGTTATTTTATACTTTTTAGTCTTATAGACGGTCGATCCTCCTAGAGTTCCATGTAGGGGGGCAAGACTAACTACAATAGGGTTGCGCCCGGTGCCCATAGGTGACGTTAGCAACATGATATTTTTTACCACTCTTATACTATTCAGCCCTCGGCGCGTAACTTACCTTGGCTAAGGTGAGATCTCATAGACTCAAAGTCCAATCTTCATATTCTTCTCGTCGAACCTTATTGACTGATATCGATTACATAATAATTAGTTTAAAAAATGTCATTTTGCATTATTTTCAGCAAACCCTTTCATTTTATACCTAAATCATAGGGCTGCATTTCAAATAGCCAATCCACCACTTTGGGACGGCCACTATGTTGGATTTAGGTCACGTGATTTTTATTTTTTTCGTATCCTATTCAGCAAACCCTTTCATTTAATACCCATGTCATGGGAGTAGATTTCAAACAGCCAGTCCATCATCTTCGGGAGGCCGCCGTGTTGAATTTGTAATGACGTTTCTTAGCTAGTCATGTTATGTCATCAAATCTCAGAGTAAGTGCAAAATTCCATCCTAATCGAAGACCAGGAAGTAGGTCAAATTAGGATTCCAAGATTTTCTTACGTACATAGTTAGTTACAAGTGAAGCTAATAAAAGCGTTTTAAAAAAGTACAGGCTATTGAAGATTGGGGAAAATGAGGCTGAAAAAGTGCTTAGTGAAAGTTTGAAACCGATTACAGACCCTCTAATGGAAATTGTTGCCGAAAAAAAAAAAAAAAAAAAAAAAAAAAAAAAAAAAAAAAAAAAAAAAAAAACAATAATAATAATTCTGTTGCTCATAATTATTTTTGTAGTAAAAACGATGAAGAAAATAATAAAGTTAATAATGAAAAGCACCAAAAAACAGAGAAAAGATCAGTGAAAGTGATATAACATTCGAGTCTGCCATTAGTGAAAGTGATAATAATACTGATTTAAATAATACTATTCCAAATCAATACGTTGATTTAGTGCAAATCAGTAAGAATTTTAAGAAGTAGTGAGAATATCATCTAATAATTTTTATTTACAACTACTTGATCAGAATCAAAAAGATTCATTAGATTTGAAGTATGGAGTACGAAAAGAAAAGAGGTGTACAAGCTTGGTGATTCGCGAGTAGACTTCGAAAACAATCGTATCAAAATAAACCATTTAAATTATCCAATGAGTGCTGGATTAATGGAGCTACTTGTTAAAAAGTATCCTAATAAATCTGTAGTAGTACACGATGATTCGCAAAATTAATACACAATATTACAAACTTCAATTGTTCGTAGAAAAAGGTTTTAAAAAACGGAGCTATACGAACCCATAACAGCAATAAGTTCAATAAAATTATTGCTCCATAGTAAGAAATCGTTGTCTGCAAAAAAGGCGATTCATTGCTACCTTATTATAACACTGCTCAAATAACGCAACAAGTAGATCATATACATTGGGATGATCCCAATGAGTTAGTAGATCGTTTACGCTTATTAACAGCTGAAAAGTCAGCAGGAAATGCAAGTCTTGACAATGAAATTTTATCAATCATCGAAGAGCTTCGTGAAGGAGGGTAAATATATTGATGTGCACAATTTTCGCTCAAGTATCAAAATGAGTGTCGATGTATTCGGTCGAAAACTAGGTAAAACCGAAGGTAGTAGCCGAAGTCCTCCTGGTATAGGATACAAACTTACAACAGATAGGCAGTATGACTTAGATAACAAAAGATTGTGCAATGTTGGAGCACCAAAACTGCCTTAAGTCACAGTAAATTATGCTTACTTAATTAAAGTAATTAAAAGGCTTGAAAAAGAAATAGATGGCTTTCGAATTTTTATGTTCAGCTTACAAAAAAAAACTCCCATTTATTCAAGCTGATTCAAAAAACTTAAATCTAGACAATTAATACATAGGGAAAATCGTTGAGGATTTGCATAAGGCAGCAAGGCGTAATTATCTTTGCCAAAAATTCAACATACGTGGTTTAGATGACACTTGGCAAGCAGACCTTGTAGAGATGCAGCCTTACGCTTCCGAAAACAAAGGATACCGATATATGCTCACTGTAATAGATATTTTCTGCAAGTACGCATGGGCTGTACCCATCAAGAAAAAAACTGGTGAAGAAGTAACTGCAGCAATGCATTCGATATCAAAAAAAGGACGGGTGCCAGTGAACATGTAAACTGATCGCGGCAAAGAATTCTACAATGCAAACTTCCATAATCTCATACAAAAGTATAAAATAAACTTATACTCAACTTACAGCAATCTTAAAGCTTTTATATTCGAGCGATTTAATCATACTTTAAAAGATTTAATGTGGAAAAAATTCAGTTTGCAAGGCAATTATAAGTGGTTAAATTTGTTACAAACGTTAATTAAATTATACAACAATAGGAAACACTGAACAATTGGTTTGAAACTGAAAGACGTTACTACTGAAAATGAAGTTCAAATCTTAAAAAAGTTTTAAAAAAGATGTAAAAATAGCAGTGAGCCAAAATTTCAAATTGGCGATAAAGTACGCATGAGCAAAACAAAACAAGCATTCGAGAAAGGTTATACACCGAATTGGTTGACAAAAATATTTACAATCACGTGAGTAACAGCAACAAATCCAATTACGTATTATCTGAAAGATTATTAAGACCAACCTATTTCTCAAGATTTCCACGAGCAAGAACTGCAAAAAAAAAACATCCTAATATATACCTTTTATAGAAAGTCCTTCATAGTCATGGCAATCAAGTTTTTGTCAAATTTTTGGGCTTTAACAGTACTCACAATAGTTGGACGAGTAAATAAGTAAGACATTTTGAATTACTTCAAGTTTAAAAATCATAAGATTGTAATATGTATAAAGTAATAATGAAAATGTTACATAGAAAGAATGTTTTGAATAAACACTCAAATTTTAGAGAAAATTGTAATTTATTTTTTTACTTTTTTACATCACACATAAGAAAATTTGATGTGTTTTCCGTTGTTTACTATGAATAATTTAAACTTATTCACAGCATCCAATAATTTGTTATGGAATTCTTCGTTTTTGAACAGAGCTGAACTTCAACTAGTCTACAGAAAAACTTGAAAGTCATCGTCAAGGTCTGCAACTATCTTAGGTCTGAATTTTGTATAAACTCTTCTTAGTTTTGACACCATGTAGTTTTGGTCAGGAATCAATACGGAAAGTTGTTTCGTTGGCAGAAAATCACTGTCAGCGATTTTGTTTAATGTCGCAAGATCCATCTTTAACAAAACAAAAAAACATGAAAGTTAGCATAAATTATTCATAAATTACATATGCTGTGTGAATATGCACAAATATTCACTATAAAAATATGTTAACTTGACTGTATTTAGATTTATTACTAGGTGGTTCACCTAAAGGTGATGCCAGCTTATGTTGATTAAGTTCCACCTTACTTGGACCTCTGCTGGAAGATGTAGTGTAGAAGTTATTCGAGACAACTCCTTATATAGTATGAATGAGATCGTTTCAATGAACTTCTTAATAAAACAGTGAATCAAATTAAAGTGAAAATCTCAAAATGATTCTTAAATGCACATTTAAATTTGAATGAACATTAATTTATAAAATAGCTTTTTGAACGGCGTTGAATGAGACGTTTACATTGAGAGCACTATCGCAAGGAGTCGATGACTCATTTAAAACGGCAGAAATTTGGCTACATAAAGTTTTCTAGAAATATACTGATAGTAACAGAATAATTTGTTTGTTCATACTCCACTCGCGCAAACGTACATGCATTCTATTGAACAAAAAATTGTCATATTTGCTATACTTACAACGTTTTGTATAGAAATACATTTTTACCTGAAGCGTAAGATAACTCAAGTACGCCGTGTCCCTTCTTTTTATTTTTTGTTGCAAATCCTGAAGTCTTCTTTCAACATTGCCAAGAAGGGCTCTGTGTCACTCTTAAGCTTTTTGCATATTTTACTTAAGGAATCTTGAATTTTGCCTTTTGAAAACTTTTTACTGTTTGGATTACGATTAGCGTCGAATAACCTATGATGTAAGGTTGTTATTGTTCAAATGATAAATTCACTCGTTCACATTCTTCGTACGTTATTCGAAATGGAGTATATATACTTGAATTTTTTCAATTTCAAAAATTTTTCAATGGTTTTAATGAATATAAAAACTACGTGCTATTTATTTTACCATACCTTCCCCTCAAGTGGTTATTACATAGCAATTAAGTAGAACTTCCTTCTCTTCAATTCCTGACACGTGGTTTATGAACGTTCCTTAACATGTAGTTGGTGCGCGTTTAGCAAGCACTAGGTGGGTACTTGGTGGGTATTTGACTACTACTTAGTGGGCACATGATAAATGGTTTGCGGGTATTTGACTGCCACTTAATGGGCACATACCAGATAGTTAGCGGATACTTAACGAGAACTTAGCTGGTACTTGGCGGCTACTTGATGGGCTCTTGAAAATCACTTGTGGAGCACCTAGCTGGTACAGTAAATCATAAAATATCTGATAATTGTCAAGTGTCTGCCAAGTACACACAAAGTGCTGGTCAAGTACTCGCCAAAAGTCCGTGAAGTACCTACCAAGTACCGGACAAATACACGCCAAGTGCCCGTCATGTACCCGCAAAGTACCCACCAAGTGCTTGTCAGGTGCCTGCAAAGTACACATCAAGTGCCCGACAAGTTTTCACTAATTAAATGCCAACTTAGTACTGGTTATAAAATTTATTTTATGTACTTTATGTATTTCATTTACAACTATCATTATAAGCAAACAATACTCTCAAGTTGAATGAAGTTAAATTATTAGTGAGCGATTATGAAAATCCTTAGTACCCTCAATTGCTTTATCATTTAAGGTTATCGTTTTTATAACGTATTAACTAGTGGTTTTATTTGGTAATATATTTAATGTTTTACACTACATAAAGTATTTTCTTTGTGATAGTAAGTATTAATAACTTTCGTTTAAAGTGGGCTGAAATTGAACAAATTTATACAATATCCTTAAAATCCATAGAACACAAAACTTCCGAATTCAAACGCATGTATGCGTATATTCAATTGTGTGCATTTGCGAAAGGGCTTTCTAAGGCAATAATAAATTTGTTGGATTTCAATCCTGCAAGTTAAACACCAAGTCATGTATAAAGAAATTTACTCTTTTTTTAAATGCATAGAAATGTTGTTAACGTTAATAACTTTAAGATCCTATGGCATAGAAAAATTAAAAAACCCTTATTTCTATTCCAAGCATCACTATAACTGTAAATTTACGGGTAAGACGGAAATCCGTAACATTGGTTTAGCTTTTTTTCCACCTTCAACTAAAGCAATACTTTTTGTGGTGTCAAGTCTTTTGTACCTTCAGCAGAAAACTGTCTATAAATATTTAAAAAGTGTTCAGATCGATCTCTATTTGCACGACGTTGTAATTGATTATGACGCAAAATATATTGTTTTTGTAGAATGAACCATGCATACATATCCACAGTTCAAGTATAAAGTCTCCATGAGCCTTTAATGGTTGCCAATCAATCTCCGAGCAGTTTTAAGATTGTCTCCTTACTTTCAACTAACGCAAACACATGAACAAGCCTGGACATAAATGTGAGGAAAAATTAATAAATGCAGGAAAAAAATATAATACAGAAAACGCTCAATTTTTCTACGTAGCTCTTTTTTCAGTTTTAAGTCATATTTAATACTGTTAATTTAGTTCTTACCTTGACGTAAAAAAACCTTAACTACGCCATAGTATTTACAGTTACTGGGGTTGCCAACACTATTTTAGCTAAATATGTATTTTAAGAAAATACTCATCAAAAATTTTGTACTTAAAAAAGAAAAAAAAGTGCAGATTTCATCAATATTTAAAAAAAAATACACGCTTATGACATGTTCATTTTTATAACAAGTGTATTTTTTTGCACTTGTTGCATTTTTTACATTATTCTATCCGCAATTAAATAGTCATGTACATTATCATAAGCTATTTGTCAATTTAAATAAATTTAAAGCTCGTTTTTATAAATGAGATACTTACTTAATTTTTATCTTTACGCCGTTCGAAATTCTGTATTTAAACTGCGTGATTTTTTTGGTTTAATAAAAAAAAAAAAAAACAGTTTTTAATCAAAGACTGTAATATTATTATCATCTAGTAGTTTAATAGCTGTATTGAAGATACACCGGAAATATCTCACAAAATTTGAAAAGATTGGAACATTACTGCATCTTCTGCTTTCATTTATCATCAACATAATGAGGGTATGTTAAGGACAATTATTTTCTAAGCTACTACAATATCAACTATAAGGCTCCTAATTTAATAGTATATTGTCCACACAAAGTAGCAATGACAACTATCTGATACTGACGCAATGGATTTATCAAAATGGCAATAAATTTTCAAAATTATGTTTTCAACACCCACTTGCAAAAAACTTATTGCATGCATGACAGTGTTATAAACTATGTGTGCATGACAATTTCCCTTTACCAAATTAGAAACTTCTTGCTGTATATTTGTAAGCCAAGAGTGGTAAGTACTAAAATTTGCACTGGTATTATCTGCACTTAAACCAAAAATTCTCTTAAAAAAAAGGCAGTGTTAATTTTTTTTTTCAATCTACTAATTTATTTTGCATTTGGTTTCAAACTTTAAGATACTAAACATACTGAACAACGAAAAGAAATTTTTTTGTTGTAGCTAGCATTACGTAGGCTTTACAATAAAATATTAGCAATGAAACTTTTTAAGAGAGGCTAATTTTCTACACCAAAATACAGTACACGTTAACTTTATTAATACAAGTACACGTAACTACAAACAGCGTCAATCACAACTAATGTCAAGCCAAAGCAATGATTCAAAAGGTAAGCAACTCTATAATTGCAACAATTACAATACTACTAAAGGCAGTGACTCTTGAGTCGCTGCTGCTGTATCCCAGCGTCCGCGTCTGTGTATTTGTCTGTGGTTCTCCTTTTTTTCTATCTTTAGACGTGCTTCTTTCTCCTCCAAAAACAACAATTTCAGGGCCACAAGTCATTATGAACAACTTTCATCGCTGCACGTATTGCGTCAGGTAGAGCGCTGCTAGTCCAGAGGTCATATTTGCTTCATTACATACATAATTTACCGATGACTTTTATGTAGCTGGAGCAAGCCTTACACCAAAGTAGCCTCACCAGGGACTAATTGAGTAGAAGGGGCTTTAAACTTTTTTTTACTTATTCCAGCTACAAATCAATAAAAATCATTAGGTATGTACGCGTATCATACAAAAAAAAACCACTAACTTTTTTCAAAAACTTTGTGCTAGTATAAAAATAAATATAAGACGTTTTTACTGCTTCCACACACAATTTCTATATGTTCTTCAAGCCGTAAAAGGACGTCAGGCTTGGAAAATCAAATATTTTCTGTAGATACGTGTACACTTGTACCAGAAAAACCAAACAAAATACCTTTCTTTAACCTCACGATTTCCTCATGTGTTTTTAAGGCCGTAAAAAGCCGCTAAGCATGAAAATTACTCAGTTTTCCATACATACTTACATAAATGAATAAAATAGAGAAAGCAGTGGCTAGTGGGTGCTAGGGTACTTAAGAATGAAGGTATACTTCTGTAAAATTAAGTGTCAAACAATATAATTATAAGTATAAAAATACCTTTTATGAAACAATATTGTGTACAAACGTGTTCCAGCTGTCGTGGAAATGAGTTGATTTGGTATGTTTTCAATTCATATTGGATAAGTTTACGAATATAAACAATATGTTACGGTATAATACAATAAAAATAATACATAGGCTGGCTAGCACAAGACTGCGCTTTCATCGAATCTTCCGATGGTTTCAAAACGACTTCCTACTGCCTGCGCTGATAACATCGGTAACGTCAGGCTTATACACTCCGACACTCATTCCTAGTCCATATTTAATACCCAAAATATGATTGTATCTAGAAAAAAAAGAAAAACCATCCTGTAGGATCGCTTTTTTCAGTAGGGTAGTACTACATGCCAGTGAATGTTCCCTCAGGACGGTTCACACACAAGTTTTTTTGACAGTTACTATGCAAATGTCAAACGTATATTTAAAACAGCATAAAAAATAATTTAATGTTTCCTACCACTGAAGAATTTTTTTTACAAATGTCGGACTGTAATGTGTTTTCTAAGTTAGATTTTACATTAGCCTATTCACAACTGCAAGTTGATGAGAAAAGTGTGAAGTATCAACAATAAACACGCACAGGATATTCAAATGTCATAGATAAATGTACGGTATCGACCTTGCATCAGCAATTAGTCGAGAAAAAATAAAAAGCATACTTTGAGGTACATTAGGAGTTTAAGTCTTTTTTTAGATGATGTTTGAATCGCAGCACAAAATTTGACGTAGTTTGCGTTAAAATTAGAAAAAGTATTCAAACTACTCTGTAAATACAATATTAAAATAAACAAAATTAAATTCAAATTTTTTATCTAAGAATAGGTCTCTGTGGTTACACAATGAATAGAGACGGAATACGTAAATATACGAGTACATTGAAAACATAAAATTAGGTTATGAAGATACCAACAAACATTTCTGAATTGCATACTTTTGTTAGTTTTATAAATTATTACTCTAGGTTTATAAAAAAGAATGTTATTTTAATATTCGAGCATTTAGACAAATTACTACGTACACAAAATAAATTTTTTTAGTCTGATCGCCAAGAGGTGGAATTTTTTAAAGCAAAGAAAGCATTTAAAAGCAAAAAGTGCTTAACATATTGATCCGAATGATTAATCCTTAATATATAATGATCCAAAATCATCTCTCATTCTGAAGACGGATGCGAGGCGGTATTTTCACATTATTTTCTTGATAGAAGCGTAAGATCGATGAAATATATTTTTCAAACACTTAATACAACGCAGAAGACCATATATATATAGTTATCCCACTAGTGTTAGCGAACAGTAGTATAATACTAGCGAAAGTAATAGTGTGTTGTTTGCTTAAAGAAAATCTGTTCACATCAAATTTTATCATACGCTGTATTATAATAAAATAATTTTTTTTAAATAAATAAATAGTAACGAGTACACTAAGGTTATGTTAATTCTGATAATTTCTTATATTCTTGGCTGTATTTTAAAGTGTCGTTATTAAATATGTTTGCCGATTGCCTTAATCACCTTAATCTCATGAAAACGTAATGATGTAAAATTTCCACAGTTATTTTCTCTTTATGTTCTGTAGAAGGGAACATATAATTGTAATTGCGTATGATGCTGTAAACAGTTGAAAAAAATATTATATACAAGTTGATGTAGTATACAGGATTAAATGGTTCCTATACTTAGAAAATAAATTTGGCAGATACTTTTTTAACAACACTTTTTATTGAGAATGTCGTTCTCGGTAAAATGTTTACCACATAATATAACTACTTCTTTTAAGAATGACATTACAAGCCATTTTGTAACAAGGCAAAATGGCCTCCGTGTTCCAAAATGCTCTCGCTGATTCAACGTATGTACAAAGAGCAGAAAGTCGAAGCTTGTCCAAATTTGTTTGTTTTTTGGGAGCTGTATATACGCTGAAAGGAGAAGAGGACGCCAACAGACAACAAGCTGAGATGCAGAGACACAGCAGTACCAGCGGGAAAGGATGAGAGAAATGCGAACACGACTACTGAGACACACAGCAGCTGCTATGTCAAGAGTGACTGCGAGGAGAGATACGTGGTAGCAGCAGCGTCGACGGCCATTGCTCAAGCGAGAGATCGTGAGTTAGTCTGGAGTACAGCCTCAAGCTGTGCGCTCAAGTGCGAGCAGCGAAAGCTTCGGAGATTTTGCAGGTTTTCGTGGCAAGAGTTGAGAGAGAGAAAGAGAGAGAGAAAGAGAGAGAAAGAGAGAGGGAGAGTTGAGAGAGTTTTTGAGAAGGTGCGTAGAGTGTTGAGAGAAGAGAGGTGTGTGAGCGGAAGTCTAGCAGCTGCTGTTCTTCCAGGACGACGAGGTCTCCAGGTCGAGAACTACGAAAGCCGCTGAGACAAGAAGAAGAGGATAAGTGAGAGAAAGAAGAGAAAGACTGAAGCTGTAGGACGAACAACCCGCTCGGACGACATCGAACTGGGTTGGACTCGCGAACATTTGACCAGGAGATGAGGCTAGAGGCAGAGAGAGAGAGTATTGCAAAGACAGTGAGAGAGAGAGAGACAGAGTAGTGTGTGGGTGGACGACACGAGGTGTACGAGAGACCACAAGGTGCATGCTTGGGAGTGCCACCATTGTTCGCGCGTTTTGTTATGTGTGAGGGTAGATGGCAGAGTAGAGAGAGAGAGAGAGAGAGTGAGAGAGAATATAGTAGTAAGTGAGATTAAGGACGGAGTGTAAGTGTGTGCATAGTAGCGTGGGTCTAGGACGAGCAGAAGCCCCTCCTGGTCCAGGATGAGCAGGACGTGGTGGACGTGCGCTCGCGGCTCGCGTGGTGCGAAGCGAAGTCGCTGCAGCGCAGTCCAGAGGACGATGTGAAGCGTTGCGTAGTGTATTGTGTACAGAGATACTGTGTATTAGTGTAAGTGAATGAATAAAGAAATAGTTTAAGGTATATGTTGTTAGTGTGTTGAATTGATAGTTCTCCCCGTAGAACGGGAGAACTCCCGCACCAATCGCCCTTTTTCAGGAGAAGAAACCCAAGAGGTCAGAAGGACTGAAGTGACGAACGTGATCTAGATTTGCTAATGCTGCGTTTGCGCCTCGTTTTATTTTTACGTAAAGAAACAGTGTTGTTACAATTTAAACAACCTTGCTTTATTATGTTAAAAGACTTTCGTCATTGCTTGGTGCACTAAATAATGTTGAACCACTTGAACATTTTTTCACACAAAATTTTTGGCCCATTTTTAACAATTTATGTTTAAACCGAACAATACAAATTATGATATAATTTTAATTAATTTTAATTTTACATTATTATTTTGAATTTCTCCCTTTCAAAATGTTCAAAGATTGGTCGGTAGGTCAGTTCGATTGCTCACGTACATACTTCTTCGAGCAATCATTCGCAATATATCAACCGACCAAACGTTAAAAAATGCACCTTATGTCTCAATCCCAAAGTTATATCTAACACCATGGTCCAAAGCTTGGCAGTAAAACGGCGCACTGGCCAGGGCGTGACTTGGCCTGATTGCTACTAAGTCACTGCCTGAGTTCGTTTAAATATGTATATATTACGTATCGGTATACTCAGCGAAAGTTAAACTCTTGTGATATATGCAGACATTGTTGTGTTGAGTACATATACATGTTATATGCATTGCAAACGAATTCCGGCAGTGACTTGGGAGTAGTTAAGGCAAGTCTGCCAAGTTGCACCTTGACCAGCGCGCTGTTTTATTGCCAAGCTTAGACCAATATTGGTTGCCTGCATTGGTCTCAGCGATTAAGCTTGTCAGATAAGGTAGTTTGATTTCTATTACCATCGGGTCCTCCTGACGTTAACATCACCTACCTTATAGGGTACTAACAAAATATATATGCCTCAAAACTTAAAAACATAAAAAGGTCACCCTAGCATTATTTATACGAAGAGACATATTCTATATTTTTTACCCCTACAAAAAAATTAATTTAACACAATTTTGAATTATATTGTTCTAGGAAATTATAACACTTGCTAGTAAATCTGGGTCCTCTTATTTTGCGATTTGAAATTTTTGTCTCTCTTGCTATTCTGAAAACTTTTCAGAAACAAAAAAGTGCACACGAAGCACACTGTTAAGGGGGCTCCAGCGGGAGGAGTTAGGAAGTCACAGGTAGCTTAATTGATAGATAAGAACACGCTGATTCCAACGGTGTCCTTATTTACCCCTCTAACCCTGAAAAATTTTGAGATATTTGCTCTTAAAGTTCGTACATTATACATAGCCTCTCATGGAGCAACGTAAAAATATCGGTATTTTCTAACAATAATCGAGGAGTTACATATCAGGACTGCAACTGTTTTATAGAAAACATCTCAGCTTTTAGATGGTACCTTCAAAAATATAGGTAAGCCTGGAAATATTTGAGATATTTCGTAAAGTATTGATCAAGTTATTGAATTAGTAGGGTCATGACGGGATGCCATCTTGTTTTTTGTAAAGCGCGCGCTTTTGAATATTTCAGAATTACACTGCAAGTACTTACATAGGATTCCTGTCATTTGTAACTCTTTTTTAATCGTGTTCTCCTATGGATTGCTTACACTTATTTTTTTTTTTAAATAAAATGGATCATTGAAAAAAATTTTAACTGCAATTATTTTTTATTTAATCACAAAGTGCGTCAATAATTTTAATATTTGAAGTGACTCTTACTTTTTTATTTACACTCATAGATAATAATCAGGTGATACCATTTGTAGGTTTTTTTTATATGTATCTACTAATACTTCTGTTGATATCGATTCCTTGGCCATTTTATAAATCATCTTATCATTAATAATACCTTTAATACACTTAATTTTTGTTTGTTATCATTAGTTACTTTTTCATTTCTTTGTTGCTGTTGCAAAATCATTTCAGCATCCTGCAAGTCTTGATGACTCTTACATTGATGTATGATTTTTTTCATTTTTTATAACACGAAAAAACTAATTCTAAATAAAACGCTCTGTACGTGACAGAAGCTGCTATTTGTTTACCATAAGTACGGATACATCATATATATAGATGGTGCTCGCATATATATACACGTATATATAGATATATCTCACAGCAGTGATACCAACTACCCGAACAGAAATGAAAGTCGGTTGCCTCTCTAGTTCGTGAGGCCCTACTTAGGCAGCCTACTGAGGGCACAAGTAGGCGCGTCAGGGGGCGTGCGTGAGGTACTCATTAGGCAGCCTACATAACCTACCTTTATCTTATTTCTCGAATAGTATATATCGTTGTATCAGCTACAGTTGCAGTGTACACTATAGCGTAAAATTATACACAGGTACACAACCTACAACTGTTACAAATGTCTTTCATTGAGTCCTCTACAAATGATTAATGAGTATTCTTATACATATGAGACTAACAAAATCAATCGACATTAAATTTGTTGTCAACTAAACAAAGTTTTCCAAAGTACTGAATTAGAAATAATAATTGTTGCTTCAAAAATTAGCAATAAAAGCTATTTGAAAACCGTACTAAGATTATGAAATTCAACATTCAACAGCTTGTACACTGTCATTTAGATGTTCGCCGTCGAATCAAGTTCATCTGTTATTTAATTGAATCAATATGTTTTTGCATGAAAGAAAAGTAAACTGCAGTGTTAGCATTTAATTTGTATTAGTTTCTTGATGATTATTTGATAGTTCCTCAGAATTAACTCACGAATCACATGTTCATATTGTGAACTTGATATCAATAGCGAATGAGAGATATTTTTTAGGTGACATTTGTATCTTTATTTATATAAAAGTTCTATTTATTTTAATTCTACATTTTTGTAACTACACGTGATCAACAATGCCGTGATGAAAAATTTTCATGAAGAAATAGAGTATGATTCGTTTTAAATGAAGCATGACTTTTGTTCAATTATAGTACACTGTGTATTTTCATATGTACATATCTATATTTATCAATTGAGAGTTGGTTATGTTACATCAATAGAGGCAGCCTACTTAGGGCCTACCAAACGCTACCTGACGCTGCCAACGTACGACCTCAGTTGGCAAGAGAGGCAGCCTAAGTAGGCCCTACTGATCGCTTACTTACAATTTCCGTTCGGGTAACCAAATAGTTTTCAGGTTGGTACCAGTGCTCGCTGGAGCCCTCTTAAGGTGGCTTGGGTGATTTTTATCAACACCTCTGAAATTCTAGAGTTATGTAAATAAAGTATGCCAAATTCATTTGCGATAAAAAAAACTGGGGTCAACGACTTAATTTTTTCGCAAATCACTACTAAAAATTCCCCTATTTGACATGCAGTCTTATGGAAACTGTCACTAACATGGCTATAACTCTAGAAGTACTTGATTAACCTCAAAAATTTAAAATAGTTCTCGTGTATTTTTTTTACAAAGAATCTATTAAATTCTTGAAAATATAGGGTCAACGACTTCACTTAAGGTGGCTCCTCACTAAATCGAAACACTGGAGTATTAAATGATATTTTAAAGGATGATTCTTGAAGGTGCAAGGAGTCTTTTCCCAAAATTTTAGACCTCGTCACCACCATAATTGTTGAAAAAAACTAACTGGAAAATAGACTCTGTAACATAGCCTCTTATGGAGGGTCATCAAATTGGTGGCGCAGGTTGTATGATTTCTCAGGAAAGATACTGTAGTTCTTAATAGAAAACTGTGTAGCAGATAGAAGAAATCAGAATCTTTCCAACGACATTCAGGTACTTGGACATTACCATGGGTTTTATAGGATATTTTGTGAAAATAGTAGATAACTGCAAGTCACGGAACAGATGAAAAGTGTGGGGAGTCTGCTACACCACAGAGCGGTAGCCCGCGTAGTTTGAATTGGTCAGAAAGTTGTACGTAAAATGAATAGGAGTTGTGGGGAATCGTAATTATAATAAAAATAAATGAGACGCTGAACTAAGAAAATAATTTAAGGCGGGGCTGACTTATGTACTTTTTTGACTAATAGATAAAATTAATAGAATATATCACGATAAAGTTTTTTGTTAGGTACTTATCGTCAGCTTATTATTATTTACATACAAGGGTTATGTTTTCAGATTTGTATACATACGTCTGCTCGGGTCACTGTATTGTACGATATAGGTCAACGGTGTAGATGTGACTAAACTTTTTTTGAAGGGACTATAGGTACCTATCCATTTTTAGTCAAAAACCTCCACAGCCAATGAAAAGCTGTGTTGCAGTATGCTTACTCTTCTTGTGGGATTTATAGTGAGGAGCCACCTTAAGAGAAAATCAGAAAAAAAGTATGAAATATTGATCTTACTTGCCTGGCAACATTCAACTATATTTAATGAAAAATTTATCGTCAAAAACTGTTGATTTTATAGGGGCCTTTATGGCACCAGATAATATAGAAACACATACCATAAAGGGATGTGCTTTTATATTCTCTGATGGCACCCTACTGTAGGTACGGTACTAACCGCCCAAGCCACCTTAAACGTTTATAAGTGGCTCATAGATTAATATGTACATAGCAGGCATTTGTTTCATGCATGCATATGTCACAAATATCAAGAAATATTAGGATAGAAATAACAATGGTTATAAATTAATGGTTACAGTTTACTATCTGCAGATACAAACTATAACTCTCTCTCACTTCAAACCTTTGACACGTTGAAAATCATGCCACTAGATAATACACCTGAGCCAAAAAAACATCTGAAAAACTAGCTAAAAAGTCAACTTTTAAGCACAATTAAATGACAAGTCAATTCGAAATTAATAAATACTTAAGGGAAAGTGTTCTATCCAGGGGTTACAAAATGTATTATTGTACTGAATCGTGATCCTGAATATGATACTCCTGACAATACTTTTTTTCATAAAGACAAAACCAAGATCATAAAAAAGACGGTTACAGATATTTAAACAATTAAAATATGAAGAAGATGGAATATATTTATTATCTTATTACCCTACTAAATTAAGAAAAAGAATGTATATGTGATGGTAAAATTTTAAAATAGAAAAATTATGGGAAAATAAGGTAGCCATGACTAAAGTACGAACATAATAACATACAAGTTCATGTGATGCTCAATGATGCTAGAGGTATTAAAAAAACAGGATACTTATGTCCATGGCAATAAATTATTAAAACATTAACTTACTTGTGAAATATATTCCCACAGCTCATTCAGTAATACACAACAAAAAACACGTGGTAAATTATCGAGACATCTTCGTAAAGTATAGTACACATGCGCCTGTCAAGTTACCAGAACTGGAAAATTGAGTCTATCCTATGGGCCTACGGTTCGATACATCGATAACAACCTGAGATTTTTCTTTGGTATCGATACTTTCAACGAGATTTCTAAGGGTCTTCCCGACAAGAAATGACCACTAGACGACTAGACTTATAGTTTAGGTGCCAGGTAGGGTCGTCCCGTGGCCTTTTCAATTACAACGGACCCACCAAAGTTTTTTCCATGTATTTTTGCCTGCTGAACACGATTATCGATGGTGGGTCGCGATCCGGATGGACAATTTTTTTTATCAACAAATTTTATAAGCAAATAAAAATTATTCATTTTTTTGGAAAAAAAAATTTTTTTCCTATTCTTTAGCTCATTTTGAACAAAAAAGTTTTGTATACACCATATGCCTAAACCCAATACTTTTCCCGTAAAAAATTTGACAACTTTCAAAAAATGCGTTTTTTGCTATTTTCAATAGCTTGCTACTTAAAGCTCGATTAATATTTTTCAACTCAACACCTCTCAAATTGTGAGCCAAACATAGTATTTGATGAATATGTAAAGACCAATTGATTTTATTTGGTTGTTCTTATCCAGCGAGCTTGACGGTCTGTGCCTTTTTAATGTGACCGTACGGCCTCGGCGCAATACAATATATTCTGGCATTGAATGTTTGTTATCTGGACAGCCATACATAGATTGTTTTTTATGTATTTTTGCCTGCTGAACATGATTATTGATGGTGGGTCGTAATATCGAAGGTGATCAATGTTTTTTTATTAACAAATTTTATAAACAAATTGCAAAAACGTAATTTTTTCTAAAAATAAAGTTTTTTCTGCTTCTTGAGCTTATTTTAAACTAAAAGTTTTGTATAATGTTCATCTGTTAAGCCCATACTATTTCCGCAAAAAAACGTGAACTGTAAAAAATTTACTTTTTCCGTTTTTCACACAGCTGCAACGTAGGGCTTTTATTATAATTTTTTACTGAAAAGTTTTTAATTCTCCAGTTCATGCAGGGGTTTAAGAATGTCTTATAGTTGATGATTTTATTCGTTGTTTATTTTTGTTCAGTGAACTTAGCAGCTTCATGCTTTTTAACTCTAAGTAGAAAAATGCAAGACAATCCAACGTCTTTAATACTATCCCCTTCTTTTGTCTTACAAAAATCGTTCGAAAACAATTTATTTGTGTTACGTATACAATCAATTAGTAAAGTAAATTGATCAATGTGTCCCTTGACTCGATAGCAAAGTAAAATTTTAATTGCAATGCAATTTTTGAGACATTAAAATTTTGAATTTTCGTTGTTTTCCCGCGAAACGATGGGAAGTCCCTGTAGCGTTTCAGACTTGTTTAAACTTGTGTTTAAACAAGTGAGCGCGAGTATTTCTGCATGCAGTTCAGAGTGCAGTTCGATGCGTTCTTGTGAGTTTTCTGATAGTGTATTTTCTAGTAATGGCAAATACCAGTAACACCCCCCCCCCAAAAAAAAAACATGTTAATATATCTAAAAACATCAGAAGATAGAGCTTATCGATTTTCATGAAAATTTTGACTATGTTCTAACGATAACAGTATTCAGTGTTATTTTTATATTACTATATTTTTCAGATTACTCTGAGTCAAATTTGAATGAAAGTATCACCAAGGCTGAAGAGTATTTTGGTATCTGTTGTTAATAAAAATTCAAAATGCAATAGCTTTGATAAATGCGTGCTTAATTGAAGATCTACCTCCGACCTCTAATTCTATCAATTTGCACATTTTAAGAGCATATTTCGTAGTATATTATCAAATTAAATGTTTGAATGTTGATGTTGAACAATTAGATCCGAAAGAGTGTGGTTACATAGAGTGTGACGATCTCTTTATGCCACGAAAAATTGAAACTTTAATTCCACCTTACGAAGAATTATTACAACCTTGTTCTTGTAAAGTATGCAGTAGAAAAACCTGCTTATGTAGTGCAGAACAAATACCGTGCTGCACTTAAATTTTTGTAATGGTAAAAAAGAAAACACATGTAAAAATAAGTACAGTGAAAATTAAAATAACAAAAATTGTGGTAACTTCGTAAGATATGTATATATGTACAAGATGCAGTATACTATAAAATAGATTCTAAACAAAGAAATGTATCGTACCTTAATAAACTACGTATTATCACATTATTATACTTTGGGGTAGTCCTGTTATATTTTCTTGAATTTTATTTTGCAAACACTAATAAGATCAAAACTTTTGATAACTGGTTTATGCTAATTTGTTGACAACAAAAAACTGACTACATAGCTATATATATACTACCATATAAGCCCCTATATAAACTGGAGAATTAAAAACTTTTTAGTAAAAAAATATTATAAAAACAAAAAAAAACATTATTTTTAGAAAAAATTACATTTTTGCAATTTGTTTATAAAATTTGTTAATAAAAAAACATTGATCACCTTCGATATTACGACCCACCATCAATAATCATGTTCAGCAGGCAAAAATACATAAAAAACAATCTATGTATGGCTGTCCAGATAACAAACATTCAATGCCAGAATATATTGTATTGCGCCGAGGCCGTACGGTCACATTAAAAAGGCACAGACCGTCAAGCTCGCTGGATAAGAACAACCAAATAAAATCAATTGGTCTTTACGTATTCATCAAATACTATGTTTGGCTCACAATTTGAGAGGTGTTGAGTTGAAAAATATTAATCGGGCTTTAAGTAGCAAGCTATTGAAAATAGCAAAAAACGCATTTTTTGAAAGTTGTCGAATTTTTTACGGGAAAAGTATTGGGTTTAGGCATATGGTGTATACAAAACTTTTTTGTTTAAAATGAGCTAAAGAATAGGAAAAAAATGAATAATTTTTATTTGCTTATAAAATTTGTTGATAAAAAAAAATTGTCCATCCGGATCGCGACCTACCATCGATAATCGTGTTCAGCAGGCAAAAATACATTAAAAAAACTTTGGTGGGTCCGTTGTAATTGAAAAGGCCACGGGACCCTACCTGGCGCCTAAACTATTAGACAGCCGTAACTATGAACACCAGGTTCTGGCCAATATTGTAATGAGGTTATCGAAAGAGTATGGCCACTTGGCCAGGCCCTGATGATGGGATACGTACATAGGTAAACTAGATAACCTTCGAGCCTTCGAGACGTGACACCTGACACTAACATACACATACGTGTGTGTGTGTGTGTGTACACACACACCTGCTTCCATTAATTCATCGTGTGTTTTTTTTTGTGCTTGTTCATTCGTTTATAATTATGGGTACATTAAACGAAAGCTAAATGACTAAAAGGAAAAATTAAGAGTGCGCAAATTATAAGAAAAAAAAAATTAGGCCTAATATACTCAGTATGATTACTTCGAGAACGAATACAATCAAATAACCAACGTTAGACTGCTTTTCAAGTGAATCACGAATAATTTGATCAAAATAGTAAGTATTTCTCAATTTGTAGCTACAGTCATAATAATTTAAAAATAAAAAAAATTAGATTTGTAAAAATTTAATTATCATTTTCTTCAATGTTTCTAAAAATTAGCCATTATATATCACTCAACAGTGTTTAATAAAGCAGCAATAATTTGCTCATAAGATTTTCCCTTATCATTTGCTAAAATTACTCATCGTTATTTTTTATCCAAAAGCGTTAAATATACATATACATATGGTATGTATATGTATATTTAATTTATGTAACCCCAACTGTAGTACGTAGACCTGCTAGTACTTAAAGACACATGTTATTGTACCTGAACAAATAAAAGCGCGCGGTAGGTAGCTCGGTTGGCTGGTTTGTGGGACGGCACTTGGGAGACTGCGGGTTCGATTTCCGGCGCCAGTACGACTCTCCCGAGCAAGTACCTCTGTGAATTTTCACATGTGCTTTTTTATCACGCAATGCTCCTCGTGACAGGTTTAGGTGACCTTCTCGCAGCAAAAATTGCCTACCACATAGATCCTTCGCTCTCAAGGTGGTCTATGTGACACATAGAGATATTAGAATAGAGTGCGTAATATATACTGCTGCCAGTAAGTTAGCCCGTCAGACGGTGCGAGAGAGACAGATGCAAGAATCTCTCTCCGTCTCTCTCTAGCCGATCGCTGTGATTGGCTCTACTCCCTCAGTCCCTCTCCAAGCGCTGAATGGCTGGAAAACAGAGAGAGACGGAGGGAAATTCTCGCATCTATTAGCGCACTCTATTCTAATATCTCTATGATGTGACATCATCACCGCACCAACAAACTACAAAAGTAAATCCAATAATGTAAATGATGTAAGGCTTGTCTGGCCAGGCCTGGGTCTTATAGCCTTTGGCTTACATTCTTGTCGGGTTTTGCACACAAATGCGATAAGAGCAAAGAATGAGAAAATATGAACATGAAACGAGGGGAATCAGGAAAATTACAGCAAAAACAAGCCACCCTGTAAGATACACCGGTGGTCCTATTTGCCTATGTTACTGACAGTAGATTTTTGTAAACATTTTGTATCATTTTCATTCCCTCGCACCAGGTGTCACATAAGAAACGGACACCGAGTAAACGTAGATAACTATATGTTTTTTTTATTTTTATTTTCTATATTATAGTGCTTTACGTCCGGCTCCTATAAAGGGCACTACACAGGGCACTTAGTACTTTGGAGAAGGAAGGGAAGAGGGATGGGAGGCCTCACACTACTGGGAGGGGGGTAGGGGGAAGTTAGGCAAAATTTGCTGCGAGAAGGTCGCCTAAACCATCCTCGAGGAGCATTGCGTGGTGAAAAAGCACATGTAAAAAATCACAGAAGTAGTTGCCCAAAAATGTCGTACTGGCAGGGAATCGAACCACGGTCTCCCGCGTGCCAATCCACGACCTAGCCAACTGAGCCACCGCGCGCTCTGATAACTATATGTGACCCCCAGAACCCCCCTAAGTCTTAACTCACTGGGCGAGTTCGTACCTGGTAAAATCGGCTCATGTACGTTCTACAGATATATGTTTTACACAATTTGAATAAAGCTAGGGTTACATTTGCATGAAATATGGTCCTTACACATTTGTATTGCATATTACAATGTGAGTTAATAGCTAACAATAATCTTATTTTCTAATAATACAGTAAGTGATGTGCGGTGTTTTGAGATATTATTATTTTTTGTATTTTAATATATAATTATTTGTTTGTTTATACATTATTATTATTTATTTGTTAATTATATTTTTAGGACTAACTAGCTACAACTGTGTTTAAAATTAACACTTAAACTAAAAAAAAAGTAAGCAGGCAGCGCCACTAAAATAAGAAGCTATAGCAGCTCCCCTATACTATTGATGGCCCCGCGTGACTACTCTAGGTGCGCGGCAGGACTAAATTGGGCGGGCCGCATGCCTAACGCCTAGCGTGCTAGCTTCTGACAATGTTACTTAGCTCGGTCAACCCTGACAAGTCTCTTTCTCTAACCAAGTTATGAATATAGACCAAGAGCTGAGGTCGAAGGGTGATCAAAATTTTAACCAGCCGCCACTTTTACCAGAATTGAGGAACCTTATGATTTGTCGAGGACCACAATATTTCGGTCATGCTTTATTGTAGTAAAAAGTTATGTTGTAATTATAGTTGTGCAATATGATTTTTTTTATTAACCAGCCTCAACTTATACCAATGGATAGAAAATCAAAGTTATCACCAGTCAGTGCCATTTGTCGAAAGATTAGAATGCATCTTGTATCAAAAATCGACCTCCAAAAATATAGATATTGTTTTTTTATCTACAATGTTATCTATAATGCCTTATCTATTATCTTAGATGAGTGTTACAGATAAGATCGGGTAGGGAGTCTATATTTTTTAAGGTCAATTTTTGGGTAAAAGATGCATTATAATCTCACCGTAAAGGGCATTTCTAGGCAACAACTTTTTATTTTCCATCCATTAGTGTAAGTTGTGGCTTGTTAATATAAAAGACTATACGGCACTACTAAAATAACCTCATAACTCTTCAATCGAACATATATCAGTCGTACTCGTCAGCTCAACACCGCAATGACACTAAGAGAAAATACTTAGATGTCACCATAGACATATAAAGAATAGACTGCTTATTAGCAGCTAGGGCAGTGAAGCTCGCGTAGAAAGAGAGAGAAGACGGGGGCAGTCAGTCTTTCTCTCTCGCACACTCGGGGAGTGGGGGCGCGAGGCAGACGGACGGAGAAGGGGCACAGTTGCATGTATGTGTAAACATATATATGTTTGCATGATGTTTGTTTACTCAGTAGCAGACGATGCAGTGCAGGTCATATAGGTTGATGCATGACACAGCTGAGCAATTCTCAGGATAGTTTTAAGTATAAACATTTTGGAAGCAAGTTAATTATTTAGTGAATTGGTAAAATTATGTATAGTATGTGCAGCAGAGCATAGTTCAGCTTATAGCAACCGATCTTTTCATAAGTAAGTTATTTGAAGTCTTCCGATGACTTAAAGAATTAGGTATTTTATAAGATGCAACTGAAAATAAAAATTTAGTTTTCGAGGATTCAAAAAGATGAACAAAGGAAAAAAGAATGGTTACAAAGTATTGGTCGAGAATCTTGCTACAGTGGTGCTGTAATATGCAGCGACCATTTCTCTTCAGATGATTTTTTTAACACTGATGGAATTAAAACTTTGAGGCGTTTACGACCTTCTGCTACTCCCAGTTTGAAAATCAAGTAATTTTGTACTAGTGCACTTATGTTGTGATCCATCTGTAATATATTTAATGAAAATTATGAATGATTTCAGTTTAAACTTTGTAAGTGTCACCAGCCAAGTAGATTCTAGAACTGTCAGTCATGAAGAAGTTATCATCCCTGTGGCGTCTACGCTTGACAACAATTCTCAAGTATTGCCAGCCAGACCGATGGAAAAAACGATAAACTCATATGAAGGAGTCAGCATGCCTGGGGGCCTATCGAAGTACCGAACGCGCGCGTGAGTGAGCGAGTGAGCGCGAGTGAGCGAGCCCATGGGAGGAAGCAAACGCATACTAGCGACGGGATATAGTTCCGGCCAAATTTGGGAATTCTCTAGGACCCAACCTCTCTGACGGGGGAAATCACTAGATCAAAAAAAATAGTACCGAAAGTGACGCGCGAGATTCAAATAACCTCCAATAAAACAAGTATCTATCACCCAATGACCCAGGGCGCTAACTGGCCACTCTAATAAACAAATAATTTTTAATAACACAAGCGCCTATTACCCAATGACCTGGGGCGCTTACTGGCCACTCTTTTTAATTAATAATTATTAATAAATAATACAAGCGCCTATCACCTAATGACCTGTAGCTTTTACTGGCCACTCTTTTAAATAAATAATTAATAATAACAAAAGCTCCTATCACCTAATGACCCGGGGTACTTACTGGCTACTATTGAATAATAAATTATCAAGTAATAACAAGAGTGCCAATTAAAAAGATCTTTGTCGTACTAGATAAGCAATCAAAATTGTGATATGTTAACTTATGTTATCAATCTACTTTTTACTATTTAATAGTGTTGCAAATAAGTGTCCTGGATCATCAGGAAAAAGGCGCTTGACATATTTATTAATAATTATTTATTTACTAGATTTGCAATTAGCGCCCCAGGTGATACGGTGATAGGCGCTTGTGTTATTTTAATAATTATTTATTCAACAGAGTTGCCAGTCAGCACCCCGGGTCATTGGGTGATAGGCGTTTGAGTTATTAAAAATTATTTATTTAACAGAGTGGCCAGTAAGCGCTCCGGGTCATTAGGTGATAGGCGATTGTGTTATTAATAATTATTCATTTAACAGAGTGGCCAGTAAGCGCCCCGGGTCATTGGGTGATAGGCGCTTGTTTTATTGGAGCTTATTTGAATCTCACGCGTCACCTTCGGTACTATTTTTTTTTTTTTTGATCTAGTGATTTCCCACGTCAGAGAGGTTGGGTCCTAGAGAATTCCCAAATCTGGCCGGAACTATATCCCATCGCTAGTGTGCGCTTGCTCCCTCCCACGGGCTGACGGGCTCGCTCGCGCGCGCTCACTCGCTCACTCACGCGCGCGTTCGTTGCTTCGATAGGCCCCGTGCTGAGTCAACGCTCGACGACATTTCTCATCATAGTCTTGATGGTGAAACGTATGTGGTAGTTTAAAAATTACTCTTGTGAAATATGCATTTTTTTTGTAAAAAATGCATATATGAGTGTATTACACTATATTTCAGAGAAGCTTCTAAAAAAGAAGTGACTTCAAATGTAAATAAAAGAAAGAGCGATTCTTCAGATCAAAATATTAATCAGAATAAAAGGTTTGTTTACAAAACAATGCAGAGTACCAATAAAAAACAATTTTTACATGTGTTTCTGTTTTTGGATGAAATCAGATCATAGCGAGCTAAAGGTTGGTAACAGAATAGCAGTAAAAACATCTCGTTTTACAACTGAGTACTTAAAGAGAGAGGATTTCACTTCAGATGAGGCATGGATTAAATTTGTGAGACATATACAATTTACAAAAAACAGGAATCGAGGCGCGTGAGGTAAAAAAGTCGTCGCAAAATCGTGACAATGAAAACTTTTAAAGATATGCTTAATAATTTGACGTTCAAGTACTTCATATCTGATTCTGATTTGACAAATCTTCAAGTAAGTTAATTAGAAAGTTTTCTTTTAATGGAGCTCTAAAAAATTGAACAAATTTTTTTATTTTAACTGTATGATTTTTTTATGTGTATTTCATAATTCATTAGGCAGGATTACAAAAAAATTGTAGCACACAAAAAAGCAGATATATATATATATTTATTTATTCTCTGTGTAATGTAAGGCGCTAAATTCGATTTCGTTGTTCACATTGCTTCATCAGGTCAAGATTTTTTTTTTATATCAGGATGAAATAACATTATTAGATATCATAGTGTCACCGTGTATAACGTACGATATGCGTGGCACATCGATACGCTTTGATACCCCATGACTTTAAGATGAGAAAAATCTTGATGTGATGGAGCAATTTGGACAACATTCGGATTCTTTGCCTCAAATTATATTGGGAATATATCTAGTTAAATTGCAAGAGTCCGAGGGATTACATTTGGCAACAAAAGTCCGCAGAAGACACATAAACTATCAAGATAAAAAAATGAAAGTTAATTTGGCTGCCCAAACTTTCAGTAATAGCGTTGCAAGTGCTTTAACTTATTTGCAAGATCACTTAAAGTTGCAAGATTTTCAAAATTCTCGTGGAACTGCTAAACTATGTTAATTTGTTAATGACATATTTGATGTACTTAATTCTAAAAATATTTATGCAAAATCAGAGTCAAAACTTCCAATCAGTAAGACAAATTTAAATGAATTGAAGTACATGGCAAGGTTACACTTTACATAGACTACATAAGTACTTTGAAAATTACTGGTGTGCCTGTTTTACAATCAAAGCGTCGCACAGGATTTATTGAATTAATAACTGATTTGAAGAATGTTTGTAAATTAGCAGAGCAGTTGATAGCAGAAGAAAAAATAAGTTTTCTTCTCACATATAAGTTGTCACAAGACCATTTGGAAACTTTTTTTGCATATATACACGTCGAATAAACGGATGGAACAACAATCCAACAGCCAAACAATTTAAGTCTGCGTCTAAAAAGCTTCTCTTACATGTAAACATGTTGTGGTATATGAGAGCGCCGAGCGTATAGGTACGAGGGCCACCGAGAGTGGCGACTGTGAGTACCGTAAGGGAGTAGGGAGGGATCGCACAGGGTCAAGAGAGTTGTGTGCTTGCGAGTTAGTCACGGGCCTACGGGCGTATGTATACCATCTAATATGTAACAGTATGAATATACCTATTATATATACTTACCATGGTTTATAATTACATCACCTAGTTTCCCCTGTATCCTAAATGTCTTATACATTACAAGTGGCGACGAGGATAAAAGTAAAATGAGAGCATAGCATGGACACGTGTCAAGTGTCCATTTGGAAATGAATATACGAATATCACTAGGTGAAGTATTCGCGTGCAGAAGGGAAAGAGCATGCCGGATACTAAGTGCAGGCAGTGCGGATTGGATATAGAGGACGTGAACCAAAAATTAGAAGATTTAAGGGCTTTGAGCGAACAGTCTTTGAAGGACAGTGTAACATTAGATAAGTATACAAAGAGGAGCTGAGTAAGACAAAAAGTTTGTTGGAAAAAGAAATGGCGTCGAAAAGCTACGTTGGATCCATCGAAGCCTTTAGAGAAGACGATGAGTGGACGTTGTGGCAAGAGAGACTGGAACAGTATTTCGTGGTGAATGATATGATAGAAGAAAAGAAAATGCCACTCTTGCTCACACTAATTGGAAAAAAAGGGTACGCTTTGTTGCGAAATTTGTCAATGCCATCGTTACCGTCTGAAAAATCATATAGTCAGTTAACAGAATTAATGAAAAAGCATCTGCAGCCCGCCCCCAGTGTGATAACAAAAAGGTATAAATTTAAAATTTGTACACAGAAGGAGAGTGAGTCGCTGAACGAGTTTTGTTCAAGTTTGAAAAGACAAGCAATTTATTGTAATTTTGGGACAGAGTTAAATAATAATTTACGTGATCAGTTTGTGTGGGGAGTGCGGAGCGAATTAACGAAAAAGGCTCCAGTGGCCTCAATGTTAAAATTATAAATAACCCAACCGAGGTTAATAAAATTGAATTATATTCTTTGAATTCCCATCTTTCTATTCGTATAAAAAAAAATTAAGGTTGACGATAAAAATTGTAAGAAATCGTGCTCACAAAATCGTAGTTTTAAGACGGGTTGGATAGGAAATGCAAGCTTACGCGAGATACAACCTACTTCTGCACTTATATAAATAACCCGTAAGGTGTAAAAAACATACTATCTTGTATATATTGTTACGCAGTTTTCGATGACATGAAAAAAGTGTCTTGTTATCGAACAAAATCTTTAAATAATCGGAGACTAAGTATACAGTTGCGAGTGCAAGTCAGCTCTCAGCTGTCTGCATTCTGCAGAGTACATATCTCTATTGAAAATAACCACGTGGTTTTACCATGTGGTAAACCACATAGTTTTACTACGTGGTTTACAACGTAGTTTTTGTCTCAAAATGCCACATGGTATTTAAAACCAGGTGGTTTTGTAATACCACGTGGTTTTTTTACCAAGAAGTTCAATAGTTTTCACAAATATAACCTTCTTCTTTCTAGTTCTATTAATGAATTTTTTTCTTGTCTTGTTATATACTATCGTAATAAATACTTTTACAAACAGTTTTCTGAGCGATTTCTGTTCCCCTATTGAAAAAAATCACGTGGTTTCACCACGTGGAAAAACCATGTGGTAAGCCACGTGGTTTTATATCATAAATCCCGTGGTTTTGTTTCAAATTAACACAGGGTTCTAAAAATCACGTGGTTTTGTTACGACTATGCAGTTTTTTAAGAACCATGTGGTATTTTTAGACAAAATTACGTGGTTTATGATATAAAACTACGTGGTTTACCACAAGGTTTTTCTACGTGGTAAAACCACGTGGTTTTTTTCTATAGAATCCTTAACTTAAGATTCCACTCAAGAGGCATCAAGGAATGCTATTAGTCTAGATAATGACCTTTATATTTTTTCTGTACATTAATTGACTAAATAACTTACTAACGTACTAGAAAGCTACGTATACTTTCTTATTATAGACTCCGATTATTGCGCAAGGATACGTTTTTTTAATCTACGTAATAGAAATATCAAGCGATTGTTTACGAAATGTTTTAGTACCAACTCTTCACATTTTTTAATATCCGTCATTGTATGATCCACTGGAGGGTCTCTTTAGTTATACAACTTGATTTTATGGATCCTGTTCTCGCAATTTTATAATAGATGCTAAGGCATAAGAGTCTACACGACTATTGAGACATACTATTAACATATGATTTATACTTCAATATGTATGTATTATAAAGAATAGAAAGAATAGTATACAGTAAAAAATTCTGGATGGCAAAAAACATCAAAAGTATTATTTATTACATAAAACATAATTATGTCTTATCAATTACATTTTACAACAACTATACCTTGGAGATAATGATAATTATTATTTTAACAGTAATAATAAACACTAATAAATAATAATAATGTCTTAAGTGAGAGAGTAAACTTTTCAACTAACGTATGCCCAGGAAAAAATAATTTATAAGAACTCATATAAGATCTTAAGTAAGATCTCATGTCAATTCTTAGATACAAACTTATATGAGCTTTTCTCTGTTATTAATAAAATGAAAAACAAATAAACACTTGGAAGAAACTAATGCCTTTTTACCAAAATCTTCAAAAGCAGAAGAAAAAGCCAGTTTATTAAAAGAATAACTGACTTAGACTGCCAAAAAAACAATATAATTTAGTACATTTAATTAGTTAGAGCACCCTCCACTGTCATATGATATAGGAGTAGAGATAAGTGATCCGTTGGGGGTGAAGCGGGAAAATGACATATACGAAAGTATTTAACATTTTCCATAATAAAACTCTATATGTAGAGCTCCTTTTGATGCATACGTCCAATAGGGGTAAGTGTACCTATCTCCGTGGCACGTACTGAAAATTTCAACTAAAAAATGGTATACTAAAATTTTTTGGAATATTTTTTTTTTAAATCTTACATAATCTCTTACGGAATATTTAAAAAAATGTTATGAAGCTAAAACTGCAGTAGAATATTTTTAAAACGAATAAAAACGGTATGCTGGTATTACCGTGGTTGTGTACCTATTACCGTGTACGTATTACCGCGGATGTCCCAATCACCGTGTCTGTATTACCGTGGGTTAAGAAAGTTGCATTTGCGGAATATAAAAAAAAATGCAAATTTCACCTACATTTTCTACATGACTTATTTATTGTTTTAAAAAAATATTACTTTTTTTGTACTTGCTTATTCATTTAGTAGGAATCTTATACAATTTTGAGCACTCAGCAATAGATTTTCCAGAATAGATACTTTTCAAAGCTAATTTTAAGTCTCTGGAGAGTAACACTTTTTGTTTTTCTTTATTTCGATCGATTTCTTGCCTTTCTTCCCTTTTTTAGTTTTCTTCATCTTGGTTACGTTAGATCGACGTGCTTACCTACTAATTGATTACGCGTTAACTGTCGTGCGTTCTGTAAGTATAGGGTTATGTTTACGTACGCTCACCGCGGAAATACGTGCACAATCAGTTAATGAGCGCGTTGTACCGAATACCGTGGAAAATAATTATTCACTCAAAATATACACAAATATTTCTGTTTGAATTGCATCTACATTAACGTCATTATAGATTATTAAAATTGAAAAATTATTTTATATGAAACATTTCTTATTTTGAGCAAGTAATCATCAGTTTTTCAAAATCCACGGTAATAGGGCAGAGCACGGAGATAGGTACACTTACCCTTAGTTGCATTAGCCCAGTACACTGAGAAAGAACTCGCGCGTCTGCTGCTCCACAAGTACAGCCGTTGCGCGAATTAACCAAGCAGCCCTTTGACTATATTAGTGGCGCATCAACTGCACCACTTGGGCCGACTGAGCGTCCAGTGTGGATCGTCATTACGTACTGTACATAGTGCAGCTACCAAATGTGTCTATTGTCCGTCAGCCAGTCAAACATACGGTACAGCACTTGGTATATGGTACAGCAACCCGTATATAAATACTTACTCTTTTTATAACTATTTCATGTAACGTATGGTGCTTCAGTATTTATTGCGGATGTACGTTAAATGAAAGATGGACCACTTCTTTTAAAGATTTGTTAGTATATATCAGTGCCCTCCGGTGAATTTGGAAATTCAAAGTGATCAGTGATCCGTTGGGGGCGAAATGTAAGAAAATAAATAAATACAAGTAAAGTGTATTTAAATTTTCTTGCGTTGATTTATTGATGCGCAACGTTTCGCTGACAATATGCGTCAGCCTCATCAGGCCTCATCAGCCTCAGCACGACAGGTGACGACCTGATGAGGCTGACGCATATTGTCAGCGAAACGTTGCGCATCAATAAATCAACGCAAGAAAATTTAAATACACTTTACTTGTATTTATTTATTTTCTTACATTTCGCCCCCAACGGATCACTGATCACTTTGAATTTCCACTTCTTTTAAAGATATACAGCATATTCCGATGACTTTATGAAGTGGTGTCATGATAAATGACCTTTTTTTTAACTCACATAACCTTATTTTTATTAGACAGTACATTTATATCAATATAATGTAAGTGATATTCTTCTCTTGCCTTTATTTAAATGAAATAACGGAAATAAGTTTAATTTAAAAAAATTAACAACTTTCACCTATATTAACTATATTTATAAATCGTTTAGTATGTATTGCCGGGTTGACAGGGGATTTAAGATATAGTGAAGTTTGTTTGAACAGTATACTGGCTACAATAATAAGGAAAACATTTTATTTTTGTTATCAGTCACCGTATGCTGGAATATTTGTTTTTTCATGATAAAAGTGTTAGTATTTGTAAAAAATATTTTATTTCTAATTTTTGATGAAAATGAACAAGTTTTTCAAAATGGAAGATAAAACAAAGTGGCTTTCTGAGTCATAATGCGTTTAAACTTATCGCATTTTGATCGACGAACAAATACAGATACGATTTTATTCTCATGCTTAACGTATGGTACACTGTATGATGCAGTACTTGCGCTAGCCTAACAGCTCAACGCTCAAGCCAGTCTAGTGGTGCAGCTGACGCGCTAGTCTGGTGTCCCGTGCGTTCCAAACAAGCGGCAGCTCAACTGCGCCACCTTAAGGACAGATCATGCGCTAGGTTTCTCTCAGTGTATACACAGCAAGGTTGGGTATAAGAGGAAAAAAGGAAAGGATTTGAACACGTTTCGTCCTATGCATCAAAAGGAGCTCTGCATATAGAGTTTTATTATGGAAAATGTTAAATACTTTCGTATACGTCATTTTCCCGCCTCACCCCCAACAGATCACTTATTTCTACTCCTATATCATATGACAGTAGAGGGTGCTTTAACTAATTGAATATAGTAATATTTGAGTGTTGGATCAGAGTTAGACTCGCGACATAAAATAATGTTGCACAACATCCTGCACTGTTCGTCCAGCCCTTCTGCTCCATCATACATACGCCCGTGGTGTGTGAATACATATCATACGCAAAAAATTCCATCCTGCGACACCAGCGTCTATAGTTAAGATCGTTGGCACAGCCACACTGATGAGTCCCGCCAACGATCTATAGACTAAGAGCCAGTACCTTTTGACGCACCGTCCTGGGTACTGGTCGCAAGTAGTGCTCCACCTTTTCAGCAGTTGTGAACGGGATGTATACATAAAATTTTTGCTGAAGCTGCGGAAAAGCAAAAGGTACAACGGTATCCACACAGTGCTGAAAGCACTGTCAAGGATACCGGTCGCAACTAAGTAATTTCAATAGCTTACGATAAAAGATATCCAAAACTATCATTTGCGACCATTTTTTGATCGGGGAAGATTACTTTATAGGTTAAAAGTGGTCAAACATACGCGAAATCCGGATTTATCGAATTGTGCTTTTTTCCCATAACTATATTACTGGTCACAAACGATTGCTTTTTCAACTTACGATAAAAAGAATCCAATACAGTCATTTGCGACTATTTTTGAATCGGGGAAGGCCATTTTATCGGCTAAAATAGGTCACAAATACGCGAATCCAGGCTTTCCCGATTTTTTTTTTAATTCCCATGCCTCTTTTACCGGTCGCAAACGATTTCTATTCAAACTTTGTGACAAAAAGTACCCAAAACAGTCATTTGCGACTATTTTTGAATCGGGGAAGGCCATTTTATCGGCTAAAATAGGTCACAAATACGCGAATCGAGGCTTTGCCGATTTTTCTTTAATTCCCATGCCTCTTTTACCGGTCGCAAACGATTTCTATTCAAACTTTGTGACAAAAAGTACCCAATACAGTCATTTGCGACTATTTTTGAATCGGGGAAGGCCATTTTATCGGCTAAAATAGGTCACAAATTCGCGAATCCAGGCTTTGCCGATTTTTCTTTAATTCCCATGCCTCTTTTACCGGTCGCAAACGATTTCTATTCAAACTTTGTGACATAAGTACCCAATACAGTCATTTGCGACTATTTTTGAATCGAGAAGGCCATTTTATTGGCTAAAATAGGTCACAAATACGCGAATCCAGGCTTTGCCGATTTTTCTTTAATTCCCATGCCTCTTTTACCGGTCGCAAACGATTTCTATTTAAACTTTGTGACAAAAAGTACCCAATACAGTCATTTGCGACTATTTTTGAATCGGGGAAGGCCATTTTATCGGCTAAAATAGGTCACAAATACGCGAATCCGGTATTTGCCGATTTTTGTTTATTTTACTTTTTATGTAGTACTTAACAATTCATTACTTTTTTCAGGGTACATCGACTAGAAATTTTTACTTAATGAAATGATGTTATGATCATAATTATGTGAAATTGTAATCATTTGTAATTGAATTCAACCTACTCTGCAAAGATGGAGGAAAACGTAAGAGTTGTAAAGACGAAGAATGTCTTAAAGCGCACGAGTGATTTGGTCTCTGATGATGACCATAATGATGCACAAAGTGCTGATACGTCTACAAATTTAGAGGTTGTGAGTGACCAGGTAGTGGTCAAGAAATTCAAACGTATCCGTAAAATCAGAGAAAGTGCAGAGGAGTCTCATGATTTTACCGGTCGACAAAATGTTTATGAGGATAAGGTGAGTTATACTAGTAACACTCATATAAACTAGTTAATGAACATATTTTTTATATGTCACTGTCTAACAACTTTAACTTTATTTGTGCATTACAAAGAAAACATATAACACAATACATCTTCGTACTGAATAAATAAATTAGTTTTGCTTATTTAATATACAGTCTTGTTTATTCTATTATTTTATTTTATTTTATTTTTTTATTATTTCTTAGGAGATATGTATTTTGTGCGGATGTCAAAATGAAACCTCTAAAAAACTAAAAATATACGTACCATGCAGCTCTACATACTTTAATGTTTATCTGAAACTCAAAGTTGTGAATGAGTTCCATCTCTGTAGGGATAAATTTAAAAACACAGAACTACCCAACCCAGACTCATTTATCAGCTATTCCCTTTTTTATCACAGTGAGTGCCATAAAGAAATAACAAAAATCAATGCGGTATACACAGAAAAGTTTGAGAAACTTTATTTACAAGAGAACCGTTTAGAGTCCCATCATTATCCTGAAGAAAAAAACTTATCCGAAATAAATGATATTAATGGTTTATCCGAATCATCAATTAACTTCCGTAGTTCACAAATGGACGACAATTCAATTGATGATGTGTGAGTATATGTTACAATATCAGAATAGTTATACTGCATTGTAAAAATTGTCGTTGTTTGTGTAATAGGTATCATGCAATCCAGAATACTTTTCGAGTCGAGCTTTCAATTACGTTATAAACATATATTGTCCTTCAAAATTTTTGCCCATTATATAACACATCAATATTTACTTTGTACAAAAGTAACTAGTTTTTGGAGAAATTTTCGCTACTATAAAAATTTGTTTATACGTATCTCTCAACGTGATTGGTTAGTTTAATTATTAGCGTTAAATTGAATTTACACTTTTTTCAGATGTACAAATGAGTACCCGATGGCTGAATCTTTAATACGTACTTCTGAAAACATCTTCAACGAAGACAGTGTTCTCACCCAAAAAAAATGTATCATTTGTAAACATGATAATCGAAAAAGTACTCTTTCATTTGTTACAAAGACAGAAACGTTGGATACTCTACAAAACTTTGCAATTAGTTCTCATAATAGTATCCTGATGGCTAAAATTCAGCTATTTGCTAAGAGAGATATGCTTCCCTCTTATCATAAATGTTGCTTCAATCAGCTAAATAAGATATACACCGCTGCAAAACCCGATTGTATTAACTCTTCACATAACAACCAGCAACTTGCAGAAGAACTGGATTCTTACAAGAACTCTAGAATATATTTTGCCCAAGCCTTTGAAGTTATAGCACAAGTAGTACAAGAAGAAGTAATTGATGAGAAAAAATGTAAATTACTGTCAAACCTCAAAAATTCGTATAAAATTGAAGTGACAAAAATTTTTGAAACTCATGGATTTCAAGTTCCTGATTACAGTTTCGCTTATAAACTCAAAGAAAAAATACTTAATCGTTTAAAAAAATTGGTCAAAATACATACGGTTGATGGTATTCAGATTGTGGCTCCACAAGGTATTACCGTTGATGCCATATGTTCTGCAGATGTATCAAAAAGTGATTCCATTAGCGAAGCTATTCGAGTACTAAGGGACGCCTGCTTAAATGTTGAATTTAAACAACTACCTAAAAATATTACAACCAAAGATTTGATTGAAGGAGAGTGTCCAGACTTACCGCAACTGCTTCATGATTTTTTTTTATCCCTGCTGCTTTCTGGTAAAACAAGTAAAAGCAAAATAAGTTTAAGAACTGAACGTATAGCAAAGTTTCTTGCGTTGGATGTTATATATGCAATCCACAACGGAAAAGTAAAAACATTTAAACATATATGCATTGGCTTTGCTTTAAAAAGTTTGACAGGATCGCGTAACATAGTCGATATCTGCAACAGATTAGGAATCTGTTGCAGCTACTCTGTTATAGAGGAGCTAGAAACGTCACTCGCCCACAGTATTTCCCGTCGAGACACTGTTTGCCCCCCAGAAATTATTTTAGAGAGTAATCGGATATAACAATTGTGGCGTTCAATAATTTTAATCGTTTTATTGATAGTAATTAAAACTACTGCTGGCAAAGAAACGATGCACGACACCGTCGGTGTCATTTCTCAAATCGTTTTACCACATGACCCTGATTACAAAAGTGTGGAGGAACTAGCAATAAAAGATGGTAATGGAGTACGTCATTTTTCCGATAGCATTGTTGTAAATATGTCAACGGAAAACTTTGGTAGTGTCAAGAGTCAGCGCGAAAGAAGTCGACGATTCAACGTTTCAGCTTCTGATAATGAAGATTTAGAACCGTTCTACAAAAAATTACGTGCTAAGGGAGCCCTCTTACCACTTGAGTCTTCCCTTCGAAACTGCTCACCGGAAAATTTGAGAGATGTCTTAAACTTGGATCGGTCGTGGGTTCTTTCACACTTCTTAGATATACAAGGTACGCCTATGTGGACTGGATACAACAGTCGAATGTTGGAAGATTACACGCCATACCGTCGTGTCGGCTACTTAAAATCGTTGAATAAATCTCCGACCGATCCAGCCGTCATCAGAAAAACTTTAGATATCGCTTTGGCGATCCAATCAGAAGTCGGTCAACGCTACATAGAGGTGACTTATGATCTAAATATTGCTACAGAAGCCTACAAAATTCAGGACGAGTTTCCCACGAAGTATAAAACAATCATTGTACACCTTGGATTTTTCCACATCCAGATGGCTTATTTTCATGCAATTGGAAAATTCATCGACGGTTCAGGTTTTACAGATGTAATGATCGACAGCGACATCATTGCCTCAGGTTCTGTTAGTGGATTTCTCAAAGGTAAACATTTCAATAGATGCAAGAGACTTCATCCCATCATGAGCCTAAGTTTGCAGTACTTGCTCTTTGAAAAATTTCTTGTTGAAGAACGTTGTGAGTTGAAAGATAGCATCAAAACATATTTAAGAGCAGTTCAACATGAGAGAACTCCTTATCCAGAAATTACTGACGAAGACTGTCTTGATATTTTAACAGAATACCAAAAATTTGAGGACGACGTCTATAAAGGGTTATATGGAAAAACGCCACAATTTTACACTATTTATATTAAATTGATTGAGTACTATTTTTTACTTTCGCGGGCTATTAGAACAGGCGATTTTGAATTACTGAAATACTCTTTGCAAAAAATCGTGATATTGTTTTTTACGTTCAATCATCAAAACTACTGCAGATGGTTGGTAAAATATTTAAACAGTTTATACAACGTAGACGCAACACATCCTGGTCTTAAAGATAATTTTAAAAAAGGCTCTTTTTCTGTTAGAAGAACAAGTGTGCCTTTTATCGCTAGTCCCATGGATTACATCACAGAAGCGACGCAAAACCTAGATGCTTCCGATGATCTAAAAGGAATGTCACATTTTAAACATTCTGAGAGTACAAAACAAAAATGGAGCATAACACATGGTGCAAGATCATTCATTAATTCTTTTGTTTTCGATATGTTGGATATGAGAAAAAAGCAAGATATTTCTAACGAACTGCAAGCAAATAATATTCGACGCAGTCGCCTTCAAGTACTCAAGGTTGTTGATACTTTTAAAAACTATTTGAATCCCTTTTCAGTTGATATTAATAAAGAAGATCTTGTCAACATATGTAATGGCGAAGCAGTTGGTAAAGAAACGTGCATGTTCTTAACAGAAGTTGAAAATATTGGCTTTCAACAGTATAAAAATTTTATTGATAAGTGCTCGACAGATGAGACGCATTTTAACAAACCCATCAAACGAAACACACTAAACACGTTTGCTACACGAACCAAGAACCACCAGAGTGTGAAAGTTGCTGGAAAAGTTAGTGAAATAAAATCACAAAGAGATTTATTTGGACACTTACTAACACTGGCTTTAAAGTACAAGATAGATATTTTTACAGCTTTATCGTTTCCCATATCGTCTTTTCCATCATCATTGTGCCACTCTGGTGGAATAATTTGCAAGACCGAGAAAGCTGCTTTACTTCATTATTTCATTAAAAAATTTTCATGTGAAACAGAGGTCACTGAAGATATACTCATTTATGATGGGTTCGCATTATTACACACACTGATGTGTCTACCTAGCACTTATGGTGAGATATCAGAATACATTTTAAATCGTATTTCAAAACAGAAAACAAAACGAATAGATCTCGTTTTTGATACTTATCGAACACCATCAATCAAAGACTATGAACATCATTTGAGAAAAAGTACAAAATCGAATTTCAAGATAACTAGCCGCTCTCAGAGTAGAAATCGAGACTTTCACCATGACTTGAAAAACGAAGGATTCAAAAGTGCGTTTGTCCAGTTTTTAATATCAGATTGGAAAATGCATGACAGAAACACTTTGATCAAAGACAAAATCATTCGCGTAAATTATGATAAGTGTCACGTATTTAAAGTTAATGAAGCTTCTTTTATTGAAAGTCATATCGATGTGCACTTAGATTCTGAACAAGATGAAGCTGACACGAAAATTATTCAACATGTGTGCAATTATTATCAGACTGATTCCAATAATATAGCCAAGCCATCCATCATAAAAATTAGAGCTTCAGATACCGACATTCTAGTCATTATGTTAGGTAACATTTGCAATATGGTAAATAAATACAATGAAGTTTGGATGGATGCCGGAGTTGGTCAATCTAGGCGTTTGATTAATGTAACGAAAATCTGTAATGAGCTCGGGCCCGAAGTGTGCAAAGCGCTCCCAGGTGTACACGCCATATCTGGTTGTGACTTTAATCCATGCTTTTATAGAAAAGGGAAAACTAAACCTCTTCAACTGATAATAGATAATCCAGAGTTTTGCCAGGCTTTTATTGACATAGGTGACTTGAAGAAAATAGAGTATGATAACTATGATGAGTGTATTAAAACACCTTTGTTTAAAACTATTGAAAAATTTGTCTGTGCTCTATATGGATACGTTAGTATGAATTCCGTTCATGATGTCCGATATAAGATGTTTCTAAAAACGTACAAAAATTCAAAAATTGACGAGCTATTAAAGCTCAATGTAAAAAACTTTGACCCAAGTAATATCCCCCCTTGCAGATGTGAGCTATTTATGCAATTTTTGCGAGCAGCGTTTATTTCAAGTATATGGCAAAATGCATACAAAGGGACATTGTACTTCGAGGACGCCACCAAGTTTGGATGGAAGCTTATGAAAAACGAAGACAAAGATGAGTATTACGATTTTGATTGGTTCTATGGCGATCAGATGCCCAAGATTGTAGATATTATTATAGAGAAGTCGAGCGATGACGAGATGGGACGAATGAACGAAGGTATTTCTATAAATTATCTTTTTTTTTTTTAAATTAAACATTTTTCTAACACTCATTATAATGTACAGAAAATGACAGTCTTGAAGAAATACTTTCTACGAAAGATGATACTGTCATGGACGATAAGAATTTCTATGATGAGGATGACGTTAATGATAGCGAAAACGACGATAATTGACGCGGGACGGTGAATAGTGTTTTTTGATTTAGAAATATATGTAGTATTCTTTTTTTTACGAAAGCTGACTGATTGTGTTGTGATATTAAACTTATAACTATTACAACGTGTATGGATTTAAGTAACTGTACTATACTGACAGTCTAAGTATCGTTAACTAATTTATTCTGTTATGTATAAAAGATTACATAGATTTTATGAAAAAACGTACGATGATAAAAAATAAACATAACGTGAAGTATGTGAATCATAAGAGAAAAAAAATACATACTAATGATTGGTGATTTTGTAAATATTTGAATTTCTTACCGTCCCTGTGTATGAACATAATCCTGACAAATACTTCGAACATTTGTGCATATTCGACTATTTTGTATGAATAATGCAATAAGTAAACAAATAATATGGCCTTCCCCGATTCAAAAATAGTCGCAAATGACTGTATTGGGTACTTTTTGTCACAAAGTTTGAATAGAAATCGTTTGCGACCGGTAAAAGAGGCATGGGAATTAAAGAAAAATCGGCAAAGCCTGGATTCGCGTATTTGTGACCTATTTTAGCCGATAAAATGGCCTTCCCCGATTCAAAAATAGTCGCAAATGACTGTATTGGGTACTTTTTGTCACAAAGTTTGAATAGAAATCGTTTGCGACCGGTAAAAGAGGCATGGGAATTAAAGAAAAATCGGCAAAGCCTGGATTCGCGTATTTGTGACCTATTTTAGCCGATAAAATGGCCTTCCCCGATTCAAAAATTGTCGCAAATGACTGTATTGGGTACTTTTTGTCACAAAGTTTGAATAGAAATCGTTTGCGACCGGTAAAAGAGGCATGGGAATTAAAGAAAAATCGGCAAAGCCTGGATTCGCGAATTTGTGACCTATTTTAGCCGATAAAATGGCCTTCCCCGATTCAAAAATAGTCGCAAATGACTGTATTGGATTCTTCTTATCGTAAGTTGAAAAAGCAATCGTTTGTGACCAGTAATACAGTAATGGGAAAAAAGCACAATTCGATAAATCCGGATTTCGCGTATGTTTGACCACTTTTAACCTATAAAGTAACCTTCCCCGATCAAAAAATGGTCCCATATGATAGTTTTGAATATCTTTTATCGTAAGCTATTGAAATTACTTAGTTGCGTCCGGTATCCTTGACAGTGCTTTCAGCACTGTGTAGATACCGTTGTACCTTTTGCTCCTCCGCAGCTTCAGCAAAAATTTTATGTATAAATCCCGTTCACAACTGCTGAAAAGGTGGAGCACTACTTGCGACCAGTACCCAGGACGGTGCGTCAAAAGGTACTGGCTCTTAGTCTACTAGGACGAAACGTGTTTAAATCCTTTCCTTTTTTCCTCTTATACCCAACTTTGCTGTGTATACTGGGCCAATGCAACTATTGGACGTATGCATCAAAAAGTGCTCTGCATATAGAGTTTTATCATGGAAAATGTTAAATACTTTCGTATAGTCATTTTCCCGCCTCACTCCCAACAGATCACTTATCTCTACTCTTATATAATATATAATTTAGTGATTGTAATAGTAATTGATTGCTACAATTTGTTCAATTATTCTTTATCTGTTCATATCTGTATATTTATCTTTTACAGCTTAAATTGAAGAACAAGAAGTGTTTTGTATAAATGATCATAATTTTGGAGATTATTATATTCAATACTAATCATTTATCAAAGATTAGAATAATATTATCTTATATAATATATTGTAAACAAAATGTAGCTATTTGGCACGATTTCCGTACATTTCTTTGCTGTTTATGCTCGAAATTTATAGTATTATGATTATTTTTTAAAAAGTATTATTATATTTTTCTTGATGTGTACACCGTTAAAAATTTTTCGGCAAAACTTTATAATATGTCATTAATTTGTATTACTGTATCATTAAACTTTTTATTAATTCTGTAGATTAAGTATACCTATATATCGTAAGAAATTGTAAAATTTAATAAAATTCTTATTAAGTTTAATAACTTTTTCAACAGCGTACCTTTAATTCGTATTGCAGTATAAGTATTTATATCAATGATATACGTTTCATTTGGTGCATCTTAATATTTTTGTTCTCCTGTAAGCACCACGTTTACAATACCTTTTCTAGATTATTTATTCGTTTAATTATATACTTAAGGGACGGTAGGTGGACTTAATTACAGATCAAATAACAAAAGTTTGTTGCCAAGCGCAGCACGTACAACAGTGTCTACAATGAAGATGCATGCTTCAATTAATTATAGATAAACTATGTATACATAAATAAAGATATGTATAGTATAAATAAAGATGTATATATAATAGTCTGTAACAATCATAACGTAAGTAAATGTTTGGAAGTGTATAAATAATTTATAGTTAAAAGCTCTGTGAAAATAATAAAATCAGTTGACTATCAATTATATAATGTAGCTTTAGTCCTATTTTTTGGTTTATTTTGCTTTCCCTTCAAGATAAGTACGACGTGATTATTTTTAAACTAAGTTTTGAAAAGTGTAAAAATTTTAAGCGATTCGTACATGAATGTTTCAAACATCTTTGACTAAAATTTTTCATTGTTTTACTATTGCATCTTATGACTTCAGCGTCTTAGTTCACACATCTCCAATAGTTAATAATTAAGCATTAGCGTTGTTCGCATATGAGGCAAACTTTTTTTCAAAGTATAATATCCTACTTACAAAAATCACTTGAATTGTCACGTAAGAAATCACGTGATTTATACTGTCATTAATCACACAATGCATCACATGATATTTTGGAGCAAAATGTCACGCTACACATCATGAAAAAGTCACGTGATAAAACACGTTGTTTTCGTTAAATTTACGCAATAAAAATATTATATTGTAATAAGTATTACAATTATCAAAATTATGATAATGATGAAGATAGAGATGATAACACTAGTGGTTAAAGTTCTTATAAGGATTGTTATGATAATAATGAAAATTGGGTGATGTTTATGGTCGTGACGATTACAGTAACGAGTATGATAATTGAGATGACTAAAATAACAATTAAGATGGTAGTGATTACGATCAGGATGAATTATTTAGGCTATTGATATGATTACGATAATAATTAAGAAAACAAATGCAATGACTGTCATATTAATAGTGATAATAATTGTTACGATAAAGATGATGTTAACTATGACGATAATTACGCCCAATAAAAAAAACCGTATGGATTGATATGGATTTTTAGTATCGGGCGATGATTATCATGGCGATGAGAACAATAATACTTTTGATAATTTCTATAATTATAATTACAATCATCGCAATCATTAACATTATCATAGTCATTGTACGCCCGCGCGTGTATGTGTGTGCATTTCAGTCTTAATAAATATTGTAATAGACATAACATTTATTTCAATCATAAACACAATCATCATTATCATTGTGATTCGTTCAATTGCATTCATCTCATTCATTAGAATAACTATTATTACTATAAAAAAATCATAGTAATCAGTATCTTCATAATTTTATAATTATTATAATTGTTATTATCATTATCTTACTCATTTCAATCATAAAAAGAATGAGCATGTTCATCATCATCATAACTTTTGTTACCACCGTCGTAACTGTAGAAATTATTATAATTATTATTATTACTATTATTATTTTGTTATTCTTATAAATATTATTATCATCACAATAATTAAAAAATCAGAATAATCATAATTATCACATAATTATTTTAATGATGATTATAGTCTTAATTACGTACATGTATCTTAATAATCCTGGTTTTGAACGGTAATAATTGTAATTACAAGTAAAATCGTACTTATCTTAGTCATGATAATCATTATCATAATTTTGATAATTGTAATACTTATTACAATGTAATATTTTTCTTACGTTTATTTGAAGAAAATCATGTGATTTATCACGTGACTTTTTGCTCGAAAATATCATGCTATGCATCGTGTGATTGATGACAGTTTAAATCACGAGATTTTTACGTGACAATTCACGTGATTTTCGTACCATATTAATTGTTTATATAATTATCCTTAAAATAATGTAAGACGCTGTAATATATTATTTTTAAATATTATATATGAAATTTAATTAACTTAAACTAATTACAACTTAAACTGAAGTGTATGATTATTTTGTACTTTTACATTTGTTATGACACAAAAAACCCAAAAAAGACACTCTGAAATATAGAAACATCATTCTTTAACATGTATTAACTAAATTTTTAAACTACACACAACATGTAATTTATAGTACATTATATTACAAGGGACAACTTCTCCGCTCCCGCGGTGAAGTTGCCCCCCGAGGCGAAGCCGCGGGGTAAGCCGCCGTAACGCATTATTAAGTGACGTTCCGTGTAATGTATACTGTTTTTCCTGCAGCTTCGGCTGAAAATTTGTGGTTCATTAACAATCAGAAAATAATTAGCTTCAGTAGTGGTAGGTTATGTTTAGGGCAAAAGTAAAGAGCCTGTATCATCCAATAACATTTACGACCCAAGTGAAGCGAGGGTTGTTGGTTAGTGGATGTTAACAGGCCCGAAATGCAAAAAAGTGGGTCAAAACAATTTAATTTTATTAAAAATCCTTTAAATTTTATGAGGTACTAAATGATATCGTATAAATATTATTTTTGCTTATCAACAGTGTTCAATCATTTATACGCTAATATGATTATTTCTTCGACTCTTGGCATTGGTTGCTGCAAAAGTCAAGAGTTAGATTTTGATGAGATTTTTTAACAATTATCTTATGATTGTTTCTATATTCAGATTTAGGTTAGAAATTTACTACGTTACACATTACCGAAAGAGATAACATGTATTGCACGACAAATTTATGATCACACTCGAGTTTAACACGTGCTCCAAATTTTCTCACAGCTTGAAAAAAAATTAATAAACGCTGCGTAGGTAAATACTTAATACTAATGAACATTTGCACTGCTGCTCACTCTCTCTACCTCTCTCTCACGCAAAAAAAGTAAGGAGCAGGGAGCTTTTCTCCCGACCCCTCTACGTGATATAAAATTTACAGCCACGCGAAACTCGAACTTTCGGGGGAGGTAGTAAGAAAAATATTTATTGTGATTGATGAACTGATTGCAGCTTCTAAATATAAAATAGAGATTACGTTATTTGCTATGTTTGTTTGTCTTATCCGATATTCTCAAAAATAGAAAAAAACCACGTAGTTTTACCACATAGAAAAACCTTGTGGTAAACCACGTAGTTTTATATCATAAACCACGTAATTTTGTCTAAAAATACCACATGGTTTTTAAAAAACTACATAGTCGTAATAAAACCACGTGATTTTTAGAACCCTGTAATAATTTGAAACAAAACCACGTGATTTATGATATAAAACCACGTGGCTTACCACATGGTTTTTCCACGTGGTGAAACCACGTGATTTTTTTCAATAGAGGAACAGAAATCGCTCAGAAAACTGTTTGTAAAAGTATTTATTACGATAGTATATAACAAGACAAGAAAAAAATTCATTAATAGAACTAGAAAGAAGAAGGTTATATTTGTGAAAACTATTGAACTTCTTGGTGAAAAAACCACGTGGTATTACAAAACCACCTGGTTTTAAAAACCATGTGGCATTTTGAGACAAAAACTACGTTGTAAACCACGTGGTATAACTATGTGGTTTACCACGTGGTAAAACCACGTGGTTATTTTCAATAGAGATATATAGGTATAACTACTCTTGAACTTAGGAGCGTACCGTAACAGTTCATCAATTAGGGCACCATAAAACTTTTTTATTTTTTTTATATTAACTCACTAAAGTAACAGATAAAATGTAGAATATGGCTTACAACAGTCGCTACGATAAATTTATACCATATTTTAAAGAAAATAATGATTAACTTTTAGTCTCCCCATTTTGATACGGCACTAGGCGCTGGAGCCATCTTAAAAAGGCTGTTGCCGCGGAATCAGCCTCGCGTGATGAGGCCAATATGTTGCCACGAGTCGACCAAGCAGCAGGCTCAGTCAACTTTGTAAAAGGTAAACAAGGGAGTTCTAAGAAGAGTCACAACGAACGTAACAAAAGGAACGACTATGAAGAAAGCAAGAAATCCCCAGGGGACAAAGAGTGTTATTGTTGTGGTTACTCAAACCATGTAGCGGCTCAGTGCAAGTTTGCGAGTTACGTGTGTAATATTTGTAAGCGTCGAGGCCATTTAGCGCGTGTTTGTAAAACAAAGGCCCAGGGTATCCGTAACATAGTAAACAGTGCTATTCGTGGATCGCAGAATTTCGTAGAAGAGAGTGTGTATGTATCTGAGAGTGAATCAGTAGAAAGCGATGAAAATTTTTTTTCGGTAGAAAGTAAAAGTCGAAAATTTTGTGAAAAGTGGAATCATAAAATTACGCTAGATCTGTTGATTGAAAATAAAGTAACGACCTTTGAAGTCGACACCGGATCGGCTATATCTGCGATCTCCGAACAGCACCACAAAACAGTATATGCGAATCATATCAGATTAGGAAATACGCTAAGGCAATTCAAAAGTTACGCAGGTGATACTATTGTTCCATTAGGTATTATAATAGTTAAGGTAGCATTTAAAGACTTACAAAATAAATTAGAATTATTTGTCATGCCAGGGAAAAATAATCCGATAATAGGTCGGGAATGGTTGCGTAATTTAAATATTATAAAAGGCGAAAAAGTTCACGGTGCGATATTTATTAATAAGATAAGTGATTGTTCGTTTAGAATGGAGTTCCCTACGGTGTTTTCTCCATCTTTAGGACTGTATAATAAGAAAAAATTTGCGTTCAAATTAAAAGAAAATGTAGTGCCTGTTTTTAAAAAACCCAGATCGGTGCCATACGCGTTACGAAAGTTAGTAGAAGAAGAGTTGGACAGGTAAGTCAAAGAAAGAGTAGTTTTTCCAGTTGAAAGCAGTGAGTGGGCAACTCCGATAGTGTCATTATTAAAAGAGGACAGCAAGGTTAGAATCTGTGGAGATTACAAAGTAACCCTAAATTCTCACTTGAAAATCGACCGTTATCCTATTCCTAGAGTGTGCGATTTACTAGCCACGTTAGACAGTCATACTGTGCAATCAAAATTAGATCGAAGGAATGCTTATCAACAAATAGAATTAGACGATGCGTCAAAAGCGATGACTACCATTTCAACTCACAAGGGGTTATTCAGGTTTAACAGGCTAGCATTTGGGGTGACGTCGGCACCAGGTTGGTTCCAAAAGGAAATGGAAGAACTTTTAGGGGACGTGGAGGGAATAAACGTTTTTTTTGATGACATAAGGGTAGGAGGAAGAAATCAGGAGGAGCATGACATCCGCTTAAAAATAGTTTTAAGGAGGTTGCAAAAAGTAGGATTAACATTGAAGTTAGAGAAGTGTAAATTTAATCAGTCAAAGGTCAAGTTTTTAGGTTATGACATAGATAAGAACGGCATTCATGTAGCGAAAGAAAAGGTACAAGCTATCTCACACACGCCTAGACCACAAAACATTAAGGAACTTCAAATTTTTCTTGGTATGATGAATTATTACTCTAAATTTATTAAAAATTATAGTATGATCGTTAAGGAGGTTCGGTAGTGTTAGCAGGGGAAAATCTCAGAGAGGCAAGGGGAGGGAGAGCGTCTGGCAACGTTGTGAATTTTTTCGGCTACTGGCACGTCGTCTACTGTTGTTGTCGTCTACTGCTGATGTCGTCGTCTACTGATGACAGTGTACTTATTTATTTGGTTGAATTTTTTATAATGAAATTTTCAATTACAAAAGGAGTTTTTACTATTCATTACATTTCAAAGCGCGCGCCAAAAGCAGCGTTGCCAAGTCGTCTGCTGCGAGCACATTTTTTGCTGTTTTTTAATAGAAATTTGTGGTAGGGCTCTCTCAAACTTTGACAAAATATTATTTTGACAATATTCTTTCATTTAAAAAAAAAAAAAAGCAAGTTCATTTAGCCATTTTTTTTTTATGTGAAATTTAAGTGATTTCTCCATAAGCCTACATGTTAAAATATTGTTTTTTCAGGTCAATATATCTTGATAACGGTGTGGTTAAACCCTTCAAAAATTTAGCTGTAATTTGATACTATTATCTCAAACAACATATCGAAATTTCAAAAATTTTCATTATAAAAAATTATCACTACCGAACCTCCTTAACCCATTGTTTAAGCTTTTAGAGAAAAATAGGGAATAGAAATGGTCGAGCCAATGTGAGGTAGCTTTTATGAGGGCTAAGGAAAGTTTAACGTCACATGAGGTATTAACCCACTACAATCCGGAGTACCCAATCAAGGTGACATGTGAAGCATCTCCAATTCTCCAACAGGAATTGGGGCAGTCTTATCCCATATACTGCCTGACAAATCAGTAAGGCCAGTGGCTTATGTGTCACGGACGTTGTCAAAGGCGGAAAGAAACTATGCCCAATTAGATCGGGAGGCTCTGGCACTCATGTATGGGGTTAAAGAATTTTATTCATATCTTTTTGGAATGAGATTTATATTAGAAACGGACTATAAACCGCTCATTTTTATTTTTGGGGACAAGAAAGGATTGCCACAGATGTCGGCGAGTAGACTTCAAAGGTGGGCGATTTTTCTTTCCGGGTTTGACTACGTCATAGAACACGTTAAAGGAGAAAACAATGTCTCTGCAGATTGTTTATCTCGGCTCAATAACGAGAAACAAATGGAAGTAAAATTAAACAATAGTTCATATTTAAATTATGTTATGGATAAAATAAATTTTATTTCTGCAAATGATTTACAAAATGCGATTGAAACTAGCGCCGTGTTAAGTAAAGTGCGTAAATATGTAAAATGGGGATGGCCAAATCAAGTTTCGAGCGAATTAACGAAGTTCAAAAACAAAGAATTAGAATTATCCATCGAAAACGACTGCCTACTGTGGGGTCACAGATTGATCGTTTCAGAGACCCTCCGACCAGTCATCTTGAGGGAGCTTCATAGTGGGCATGCATGTGGGAGTGGTAAAAATGAAGGCCCTCTCCCGGTCATATGTGTGGTGGCCAGGACTAGATGGGGATGTGGAAAGGATCGCAAAGAGTTGCGAAGCCTGTTTAAAATACAATGATAGCCCTCCTCGATCAAGTCTCCACGAGTGGGATTGGCCTGACGTTCCGGGTATGCGGATACATGCTGATTTCTTAGGCCTCGTAGAAGGCAGAATGTACCTTGTCATGATAGACGCTCATTCCAAATGGGTCGATATCAAACCGATGAGAGATATTTCATCAAAATCGACCATCAAGGCATTTAAAGAATATTTGCAGACTGGGGCCTGCCAATGAAGCTGGTCACAGATAATGGACCTTCATTTTGCTCATTTGAATTCACTCAATTCACGAAAAATAATGGCATAACCCATGTGAGGACTCCTCCATACCATCCAGCTAGCAACGGGGCAGTGGAAAATGCAGTAAAAACCTTTAAGAAGAAATTTAAAACATATTTGGAAGAAGGATTGTCAAAAAAGGAAGCTCTTTCAAAATTTCTATTCCATAGTAGATGTACACCGCATATCACGACTGTGATCACGGTGTCACCAGCTGAGCTGCAAATGGGCCGAAAAATGAGGTCACGTTGGGACTTATTAAAAGTTGTGAAAGGAAAGATAGTTCAAAAGCATCAAGAGGCGCAAAAAAGATTTTTCCATGGCAGCCGAAATCTGGAGTTTCAAGAAAACGAGCCCGTCATGACCAAAAATTATAGGGACAACAGCTGGGAAAGGGCTGAAGTAGTGAAGCGCCTAGGACCAGTATCTTACCAGGTCAAAACAGCGGGAGGAAATGTAGGAAAGAGACACGTCGATCAGTTGAAATCATGTAATAGAGAAGAAAAAATGAGTGTAAGTGCGAATAAAGAAGCGTGTGAAAGCGGAGACAATATAAATCCAACTTGTAAGCCAGCGCATGTTGGTCAGGCCGAGACACTATTAGTAAGTAAGAGCTGCGATAAAAATGATTCGGCGGAATTAAATGTAGAGTCGAAAATCATAAGACGCTCAACTAGAATTCGTAAAGTACCAGAAAGGTTAAATTTATAATACATAGAAAAAAAAAAAAAAAAAAAATATTGATCATTAGAATTAATTTCTGATCTTTAATTTTTTATTAATTTCTTTCTTCATCAGTACCGATTCTTTTTCTTAGTGAGAGAGGATTGTGGTATTTGAGAGCGCCGAGCGTAGGTACGAGGGCCACCGAGAGTGGCGACTGTGAGTACCGTAAGGGGGTAGGGAGGGAGCGCACGGGGTCAAGAGTGTTGTGTGCTTGCGAGTTAGTCACGGGCCTACGGGCGTATGTATACCATCTAATATGTAACAGTATCAATATACCTATCATATATACTTACCATGGTTTATAATTACATCACCTAGTTTCCCCTGTATCCTAAATGTCTTATACATTACAAGTGGCGACGAGGATAAAAGTGAAATGAGAGCATAGCATGGACACGTGTCAAAAATTGATTAATTTCCCCTTACCCCCCTCCTGTAATGGAAAGCGTCCCGTCCCTTCCGTTGTCCTTTTCCCAAGAGCTGAGTGCCCATAGTAGTGTACGTTCTACTTCATTAAAGGAGCTAAACGTATAGCACTATAGTAAAAAAAAAAAAAAACAGATCTGCAGTATCGATAAAAATTAGATTGACTACTTGTCAGATGTCAATTATGAGAAAGTATGAAAGGAGGAATAGATAAAACTTTTCATTTTAGATGTTAAATTGGATTACGTTATATTTAAATGTTCCTCGTGCCCCCCCTCCACGTAATCAATAGTAAACAAATAACATACTCCCCCTCAAGGTGTTTACGTACTTAATGGGCAGCTCCTATATAGCTGACTTTTCACAAATATTATCTGTAAGGCTGTGGTCACATGGAGAGTGTAAGGCGTACGTACTACGTAACCATTTGAGCCCATAAGAGTAAGAGAGATAAAGTACGCGAACCGCTCTCTCACTCTCATGGGCTCAAATAGTTACGCGGAACGCGTTACGCTTTCCATGTGACTGCGACTTAAGTTTAACTTTTTTTTTATTATTTTCGTTAAAACATTTTGGTTTGCTTTTTTCCGAAATTTTTCTTTTATGAATTATTTACATTCTACCTATATGTTTGGGAGCGAGAACTCGACAAAAAGTACAGGACGTCAGTTACTTGTAATTGTAACTCTTTATTAGCAAAGTACAACAGGAAGTGACGAATTAATGCACTGAGAAGGTAACGCGACGTGTTGCCTGCGATGGTCGTGCGGACTCTGACTCACCTCGCTGCGTTGCCAGCTTAGCTGGCGGGAAGAGGGAGAAAGAGCTTCCAGTTGGTGGTGCCACCTTATGGGAGGCGAAGACTTCTCTCGGAGAGAGAAGCTGCTTGCGCTTGTTCGACGGCGCGAGAGGCTGATGCGCCACAACCAACCCCTTTCTAGTGCCAGTCGTTTCAGCATCGGGCGAATAGGATGGTACTTGAGAACCTGGGGGAGGTGGAAGAGACGGCAGCCCTTGATGTAGATGATGCTACTGCTGTTAAGATGTTTAAGCTCGCTGGATGTACTGGGCGGGATGTAGCAGGAAGGCTGCGACAGGTGCGCTGGTTTATGCGCGTCGGTGAAGACGGTGACTTGCGTGCCTTTGACATCGATGATGTAGTTTTTGTCATCGAGCCTCCTGTTGACCTTGAATGGAACGTTGTAAGATGGCACCAGCGAACTTCTGATACTGTCGTTGCGCTGGAACACGTGAGAGGAGGTCTCCAGATCGTTGTAGAAAAATGCCTTTAACTCTGCTGTGTGTCTGGCTGTAGGCACAGGTTTTATGGGCTGTGTCAGATTGTGGAGGCCCTCGATGAAGATGACTGGGAGGGCTGCAGGGTGGCTCGATCCGACGAGGAACTCATCTAGGATACGTAGGGTTATGCCATATAGCGTTTTCGCCGGCAAGGCCAGCAGATCCTCCTTGAAAGTTGGGCGGAGACCTAGCATAACGAGTGGAAGCGCTGATGGCCATGGGATCTCTGGGGAGCACTTTAAGGCCACCTTGAACATGCGATGGAAGCGTTCGAGCATACTTTATGCCTGGAGATGGTAAAGCGCTGTCCTGATGCACTGCGCTCCAAGGTAGCCAGCAAGAGCTGAAAACAGGGCCGACTTAAACTGCGCGCCCTGATCGATGGTGATGACGAGAGGCGTCCCTTAGAGCGCTACCCAGTGCTCGACGAAAGCCTTGGCGACTGTCGTGTGGCTTGCTGACCTGGCAGGGGAACGGCTGCGGGCCACCTGGTGAATCTGTCAATCATTGTCAAGCTGTATTGGAGGCCTTGATTTAGTGGAGGCTTGAAGAGATCCAGATGAACGTGGTCAAAGCGTGCGCTGGGGACCTCGAAAGTTTCTAGGGCCACGCGATTATGCAGATACACCTTGGCCTTCTGGTAAGCGATGCACTGTTGGGCCCAGCGCACTGTACCCTTTTTTATCGCAGGCCAGTAAAATTTGCTAGATATAGCCTTGACTGTCGCTCGTATACTAGGGTGAGCGAGGTTATGGACCACCTCGAACGCCGACTGACGCAGAGTGGCTGGCAGGTAGGGCCGTACTCGGTCGGAGGAGATGTTGGCGTACAGACGGTTATCCTCAACCTTCAAAGCTTACAGAGAGAAACCTGTGTTTTGCAGCAGGTGCTGCGCTGACAGGAGGTGTAACCATTTTACCTTAAGAACCTCTTCGGAGACTGTCATGTCCACCAGGTTGCGCATGGCACGCAGGAGCTTGGAAGAAGGCTTGTCCCCAAGCTCTAACTTGTTAAAAAGTTGATCAAGCCGCTTATCATTTGATTCTGAGAAACGCTCGAGGATAACTTTTTTTAAAGCCGGGTATAACTCATGCTCTGGTGGGTTGGCGATGACGGCCATGAGCTCGTTCATTGCCACCAGGCCTAGCGCGTTGACAGCTTAAAAGTATTTAGTGTGGTCATTTTTCACTTTGTACACCGTGAAGGATGACTTTAAGTGCTTTATTCAACCTGCTGGGCTGTGAATCCAGAGTGGAGGCAGATGGAGGTTAGCTGGCGTCGCCATGGTAGGTGGGGGAACTAGCTCTTCCACAAGACTGCGCTGCTGCTGCTCGGAGAGGGCCTACAGCTGTTTTTGCAGGAGCTGCTGCTCTAGCTTTCTGTTGCTCGTGGCAGCGCACGCTGGCCTCCCGTTTGCTGAGTTGCTGGACTCCGTTTGAATCTTTTCCGCGGAGTCAAACTCACTTTTGTCCGACACCTTGAAGTGTGCAATGCCCGCGACGTGGCTGCGGCAGCGTGCGTGCGTGGAGGAAAGCGAGCGTATTGAACCAACCCTTCCGTCAGAAGAGACAAAAAAAAACTGCACTGCGCTCAAACTTTGACCGTGGGAGTACGTCCGCGGACGAGGCGCTGCGTGAAAACAAAAAAAAAAACAGGGTACGAAAACATTCACTTGTCCGTGCACACAAGAGTAAAGAAACGAGAAACACTGCACCCGCACTGCTGACGAAGTCTGCGAGTTCTGTAGCGACGAGCACTTTGCACACGCGGGTACGCGCGATGTGTGGTCGTCGAGGTCGATGGCAGCGAAAGGCCGCGTGAGAGAGGAAAAGTGCGAAAGCAGCTGATCACGTGTCGCAACGATGTGCAAACAAAAAGAAAAAAAAAACTCGCTTGCAGGAGGCGACGCCGGATGCAGGAGGTGTCGCGTGGGCAACAGTAATTCACCTTGAGGAAATTCAATATTTTGAGCGCCTTTCATTATCAATGGTCGATATTTAAAAAAGGAAAACAGCGATCTGTTGGAAGCGGATGCGAACAACAAATACAACACAGTATCATATTTTCCTTATTGATGTATATTTAGTGACATTTCGCTGGACGGTGTGCCAGCCTCATCAGGCTAAAGCTAAAAATAAAAAAAAACACACTTTTGTGAGAAACACACAAACAATGTTACAAGTACGAAGGTTGACGACAAGGATTTCCTATTTTGGACGAATATTAACATTAAAATTGACAAAATTCGCAAGTACAATACATATAAGATTTAGTTAGTTATTTCGAGAACCACATGTTCTCTCGTCGGCGAATAAGTATAAACTGTCGATCGAGCTGTATGAATCCGCACGAAGAAAGATAAGCACGATAAACAGAAACCGAGTAGGAAAGGAAGGTGATGAACTTGAGCTACAGGTGTTTAAGTTTCTTCCTGTTTATTAATACTATGTTTATTGTGCTTAATGTGTACTATCTCAGAGATTAGCTTTTTATGGTAGTTAGATTCTCTGTCTAAAATTTTTATATTGTCCCAATCAAACGTGTAATTATATTAAAGTTGGTGAGAATGAACTACTGATTCTATGTTCTCATTACTTTTGTGTTCGTTAGTCCGGAATTTTAAGGCTCGTTTTGTTTCACCCGTATAAGAAGTTGGACATTCTGGATATTTACAATTGAATCTGTAGATGTTGGTTTCGTCCCATTTCACGGTCTTGTCTTTCCCCAATTTAATAATTTGGTTTAGTTTCATTACGTCGTGGCTCTTCGACGTAACTTTAGCGCGCGAGAATTTGAATGTAGCGTGCAGCGCGCGGACAGCAAATGCATTTGCGTTTAGCAGCGTTTGTAATGAAATTAAAGTATTAAAAGTAATTTACCAGTACCTTTACGAGTAATAGATAATTAGTAGCTAACAGCTCTCCTGGGTTGGCCAGTGAAGTAAATTGCTTGTTAAGCCGGTAGTACAATACAAAAAAGGAAAAGCTCAATTGAATCAACAGCAAATCTTGCTTTATTGAATCAAAAATATTATAAGGATAATTTAGGTAATTGGAAATTTAATATTATAACTCGCTGTAGTTAATGCTGGCTACTTGTTTGTTAGTCAACGGATTCTCCAGGAAAGAGGGTGAACTCGTAGGGTGCGGTTCCATTTAAACCCTTAATTAGATCGATAATTGGGGGTAGGACCGGTAGTAAGTCAAGGAGTGGAGGTAAATTTTGATTAATATATTCGTGGAAAAAAGGTGCAGCTACCGGTGTCAGCCAGCTGTTGTATTTGGTGGGGGTTGGGTTAGGAAGCAGGAATTGCTGGTGAGCACGCAATTGATCGCGCGTGCGTTGGTATCGATTTATGGGTGCGGTAGCTCGGTGACGGAAACCATATAATATTTGTTACCGACAGTGGGAAGGCGTCACTAGACGTGACGGTTTTTTGTTAATAATAGAAAAGGTAAGTATATTGTAGTCTTTCAATAGTATCGACATCCTGTTGTGGCTGTTTTTTGCATATGGTATGCCTATTTTACCAGAAAGTATTATAGGTGCTGAAACATTTTTATAAACATGTATTTTTTGTTTTTCGGATGTATTTTTGTTTGTTTACTTTACGTTTTATGTTTTTATTAATAAATTCTATGGGAAAACCATTCTGTATTAGGAACTTATTAACTTTGTACCCCAGCGGAAATTTGAAAACGTCCCAATTTAAAATGTCTAATAAAAACTGATAAAATTTTTTTTCGTCTGTTTCTATTCGGTTTTTGCAGTAGGAAAACCACATAAAAAACAATGTTTGGAAGTTAATTTTTCTCATATCTATTTTTTTACTAGCATGAGATTCAACATAAGTAAATTATCAATTTCAATCGTACCATCTGAATGGCAACACCAAAACAGGGGGGTTCAAGTATTTTACATAGAATCTTAAAAAAAGTAAGAAAAAAACTTTTTATTACAGTTTCACGTAAAACACATCAACCCCGCTGTTTTGGTGTTGCCATCCAGATGGTAGTACTGAATTTGTCAATTTACTTATGTTCAATCTTGTGCTGGTAAAAAAATAGATATGAGAAAAATTAACTTTTGAACGTTATTGTTTTTTAGGTGGTTTTCCTAGTGCAAAAACCGAATACAAACAGACAATAAAAAATTTTATCAGTTTTTATTAGACGTTTTCAATTGGGGTAACAAAATGTTAGAAAAAGTGAACATGTGTAATAATATGCCGTAACCCGCAAGAAAATGTAAGGAACTGTAATAGTCTCATGGATTTTGGACGTTTCTTACACTTTATTATGTTGTGTTACGTTTTTGTACATTTTCTTACGTTTTAATATGATTTACCAGATGCTGTTACACTTATACTTTTTCATAATAGTTACTAAGTTTTTTTCATTTAAGGAAAATTTTATTCAAAAATGTGAGGAAATGTGTCTAAAAGTTATCAATGATGATAAAATATAAAAAAATGTAATAAACTGCAAAAAACTGTAAGCCGTTATAAAACATTACAGATGACAACACTTCCTTACAGTTTATTAGAGTTTGCTACAGTTTAGTACATTTGCTTTTTCACGAGGTTCAAGTGTCTTTTTAGAATTATAATAAAATGTAACAAATCGTAAGACAATGTGTTGGGTTGTAGTTAATTGACTATAATCAAACGTAACAAAACGTAACAAACTGTAACTGTGGTCCGAAATATAACCAAACTGTACATTACATTACAGAAAGTAACGGTTTGCTACGTTTTTTTACACTAACTTTTTCCGTAGGGGTAATATTTGTTTTGTGAAAATCTCTACTTGATAGTAATACAGCTCTAATGAACACTCGTTAAGTCAAACAGGAACTGGTTGGCTGTGCGAGCTAACGTGTATGCGGCACAACGGTTATGAAGAGGGAGCGAGAGAGAAGACGTGCCATAGGAGAAAGCATAGAGGTATAAGAATAGAGGAGAAAAGGGGGCGTGATATGCGACAGCAGAATTCGCTACGTAACGAGGCATCTGTCTTTGTCTGGCAGTTATGTTATTGGTCGAGTCATACATGAGATTGAATCAACTGTAGGATTCAGGACGAAGAAGTAGCCAATAACGTGGCTTTGGCAACAAGGACAGATGCCCCGTTACACTTAGTTATGCTGTCGCTGCCGCTAATGGGCTAGTATAGCGCTTTTCCCCTCTATTCTTATACCTCTATGGGAGAAAGAAATCCCCTCAGACTTGTGAAGTTGGCGCCCGTAAATATTAAATATTAATATTTTGCACCCATTCAGGGCTTAAACGATTCCTCCTTACTTGCGGATTTATCCTCCACTTGAATTTTTATTTGCGGATCAATAGTTTGCGAGATATTTGCAAAATAAAAAGTCGAAAATGGGCGCGGCGCTGAAGTATAAAAAACTTTGTTTTAAGTGCTAAATTGGGTTAAAATCCAATTCTACCTGTACGATTCGATTCCTCCTCATTTGCGGATTACGGAGGTATATAAATTAATGTAATTAAATGTCACAAAGTTTGTAAATAATGAATTTAATTATTGAGTGAGAGAATCTAGTAACTTTTGTCTAGTGACTTTTGGTCCAGTGCACCGTTCCTGTTGTTCGGTACATGTCGTTTCCTCCGCACAGCGGGTTCTACAAAATATTTATCAGAATAGAAAACTTTAGTAGGTATTAATCTATTAATTATTAGTTATTAGTTATTCAGCCTTTGGGTAAATACACACACACAAACACATTTTTCGATGACTATGCAATCTAGAGTAAACCCATTTAATAAACATTTTTTAAAATTGAGTACTTTTAAATTTATTAATGGGGCTGTGTTTGCATAGGCTCCGTTTGTAGTATGTTAAGGTCACGTGATCATTTATGATAAGTGCGAGTGAGACGGTGACATCATGCTGTCTCCCTCGCACTTATGATAAATGATCACGTGACCTTAACAGACTTAATAACAAACAGAGCCTTAGGCGAACACAGCCTGTGTCACTTTTATCCGTTTCCACTGGTCGGTAACTTGATCTTCAATTCGCCTGATTGATCATTTACGCGTGAAATTTGAATGCTTGAGCTGTTTTCTAAAACTTGTCCAAACAAAATTATGACTTGTGTGCTTACTTAGCTGTGGCTTGTATTGTAATGATAGCTGTACTGCTACTTTTTAGTTGTTTAATATTTGTTTCTTGAATAACAACAAATATTAAAATTTCGCGCGTAATGAATAAATATTAGTCCACAGTGTTTGCCACAATAGATTCCAGATATTAGATTCTCAAGATGAAAAATCTGTATCTATTGACAAATAATATTTTCTTTGGTTTCAAGTATGTAATGTATGTGTGTGTGTGTGTGTGTGTATTGACTCAAAAGCTGAATAACTTATAACTAATAATTAATAGATTAATACCTACTAAAGTTTTCTATTCTGATAAATATTTTGTAAAACCCGCAGTACGGAGGAAACGACATGTACCGAACAACAGGAACGGTGCACTGGACCAAAAGTCACTAGACAAAAGTTACTAGATTCTCTCACTCAATAATTGAATTCATTATTTACAAACTTTGTGACATTTAATTACATTAATTTATATACCTCCGTAATCTGCAAATGAGGAGGAATCGAATCGTACAGGTAGAATTGGATTTTAACCCAATTTAGCACTTAAAACAAAGTTTTTTATACTTCAGCGCCGCGCCCATTTTCGACTTTTTATTTTGCAAATATCTCGCAAACTATTGATCCGCAAATAAAAATTCAAGTGGAGGATAAATCCGCAAGTAAGGAGGAATTGTTTAAGCCCTGAATAGGTGCAAAATATTAATATTTAATATTTACGGGCGCCAACTTCACAAGTCTAATCCCCTCAACTTAAGCACAAGTAGAAGGAGACACCAGCATCGAACGTGGGTATGTCTCTCTTGCACATTGCCAAAGGGGGGAATTTGCGAGAGAGACAGATGCCCACGTTCGATGTTGCGTCTCCTTCTACTTGTGCTTCAGGCTTCAGCGCCGTACATGTATGTATGTAAGAAGGAGCAGTCTTTATTTCTTATGTGTCTGTGGCCGTAATAGCCCTTAATCTAATGGTTAGTTGTGACTGTCAGACTGTGTGTCTCCTATGAGTCTGACATGCAAAGCTTCATGAGATTATGAAAGTATAAGTATATTTTGGCTTAAGCATTTTCACTATGTTATTTAGAGTATTGAGAACAGTTTACAAAAAAACCTCAAAATGTGTCTTTTCAAACGAAAATTCTTGCTTGTACATCGACAAGTCAACGTTGCTTAAGTAAGCAAATTTTTAATATCATATTAGAGTTAACTAGTTATGTAATCAGGCATAAAAATTATTTATTTCTGTAAGCGTAATCTCTCAACTAAAGTATGTCAGTAATGTACGTCAGTAATAATGTCTATTATGCCAAAATTTGTTGGAGTCAATATAGTAAACAAAAAGTACATTTATTCTTTTGTTAAGCCTACTAAGTCGGCTCATTCGAAAATAACTATTTTTAAATAAAATTTTTCTATTATCAAAATAGATTATTAAAATGTATCAGTCTGTTTGAAAAGTATAACAGTGAGTTTAATATATAATGTAAGAGCATAAAATAATGTATTTAACTTGAATAAAAAATGTTGGAATCAAGAATTTATTTTTGTAATTTTTTTATTTCAGCAATCGAGCAGCTTCATATTGGTTCCCCAATAAAGAACATTTCAAAGAATTAATGAGCTTACCTTCCATGGAAACTCTTCATCCAACTAAATGGGATTTTCCTTCTCATATAAAATATCAGATGTTACCTCCAAAAACAATCAAGAATATGAAAGTTAACTTTGGTCCCCAACATCCAGCAGCTCATGGTGTACTAAGACTTGTGTTAGAATTAGATGGTGAAGTAGTTTTGAATGCAGATCCGCACATAGGACTTCTCCACAGAGGCACTGAAAAATTAATAGAATATAAAACGTACATTCAAGCATTACCTTATTTTGACCGTCTGGATTATGTATCTATGATGTGCAATGAACAAGGTTTTTCTCTTGCAGTGGAAAAGCTCCTGAACATTGAAGTTCCTGTGCGTGCCAAGTATATACGAAGTATGTTCAAATAATTGTTCCCTAAAACTGTTTCTAAATTACGTTTAAGATATACAATATGTTTGAATTTGATTGTATTCTGGAGTGTAGAAAGTATTTTAATTATTTATCTTATAGTTTTGTTCATTTATCCACTTTATAGCGCTAGGAGGCCTCCTAGCGATCTATAATTGAACACGTATTCGTTATCAGAGCGCTCGGAGGCCACCGAGCTGTCTGTATTCACTGCGCAAGTGTATTGGCGCCATATGATGCCAGAATAGCGCGAACTTGCCTAACGATGTGGGGCTTAATGCATTGTAAGCCACTAAAAACACGATTACTGACCAATTATTATAATTGACGTAAAAACAATGAGATTCTCAATAACTAAGATTGATCTAGTTACACAGTGTAAAGTGCAGAAGCAAAGAATAATAACGTCCATGTTAACGAAGTAAATGAGACGACACCGAATCTGGTAACATAACCTTTGTTTTGTAGTATCGAAGCAGAACGAACTGAGCTGGCCCGTAAAGTGACGGGAGTACGACGTTACTGACCGTAAATATAGTCTTCACTGGCTTTGTTTTATGATATTTCACTCAAATATAGAACTATCAAGTTTAATTTCTTTTCAATAAACAAATTGTAAAGCTTTCGGTCATGGTAATTATGGTTATCACTATGTCTAACTGTAACCCAAAAACTCAACAATATATGCTGTCGGAGAGCTTACTCTGTCAGCTTCTAAAATTCATTACCTAATGTAATTTCTGCAAGAAAATGAATAAAAAAATTTTGTACAACGATTATAATTTATACATTAATAGACTGATTACCTAAAATATCAACAGTTATAGGAAAAAAAAACTTCGGCTAATATGGGACATGAACTCAAGCCCTCCGTTTATGAGGCAAGCATCTTGCCGCTTGGCCAGAGTGGATGAGATACTAGTTCGACAATTTACGTCTATATAAAGTGTAAGTACCGTGGGTTATTGTTTTTCTTATTTACAACTGAATCATACAATTATTAATAGTTATAATTTTTCCCAATCTTCATTCTGATAGTTAATCAACTAGATATTATTCAGGAACATTATTTTCTTCACAACCAATATTTTCTCTCTTAAAGTTGCTCTTGAGAGGGTTTTATATCCAAGTAAGGCATAAGTTTTTAATAATTATTATAGATGTTTATTTAAATATAATAATAAAGAAAAACTAGAATATAAAACAGGGGGACTTGATGAGTTGTGAATAAAGTATTTTAAAAAAACCCAAATAGCTTGCGTGTATATTATCTTTTTTTTTAAAAACACACCTAAAAGTTAGAAATCCTTAAAGCTATTCATGTTATTCCAACTTTTCAAACTTATTTTACTCCTTGATGAATTTCAGATATAGTAATTACTGTAAATTTTTGGTACAATACATGTGTAATGAGTTAGGTGCAATTGTTTATACGAAACTGTAGGTTTTCACTCGTTTTTTGCGTTTTCGGTGGTCAACTATCAGAATTAAGATTGAGAAAAACTATATTTGTTAATAATTGTATGATTTAGTTGTTAATAAGAACAATAATAACACCCAGTACCTTCACTTTATATAGACTTAAATTGTCGGACTAGTATCTCATCCACTCTGGCCAAGCGGTAAGATGCTTGCCTGATAAACTGGATGCTATAGTTCGTGTCCCATATAAGCCGAATTTTTTTTTTTTTTTTCCTATAACTGTTGATATTTTAGGTAATTATTCTATTAATGTATACGTTATAATATACTTGTATCGATGCACAAAAATTTTTTATTTATTTTTCTTTCAGAAATCTCACCTGAGATCTCAGATGAGAATTCATGAGATATAAGATGAGATCTCGAGAGAGATTTTTCAGGAGGGTTCACCGTATAACTGTTCATTCATAAACACTATACGGAAATATACCTATAGGGAATATGCCTGTACCACGTGACATGACGATATATATATATGACAATTAGAAGAAAAGTAGTACAGGCCTTACGGGAGAAATTAAGTTTTTTTTTTTTCGTGGTGGAGAAGGTGGTAAATACAAAAAGTTTCTGGAGTACATATTTTTATTATTGTAAGAGTTAGGTTCTTATTTTTTTTATATGATGAAATCGTTGATCAAGGCCGAAAACACCTTTTCAAAAGTACAAAGTACAGTTTAACCTAACGATAAGCTGCTTGTTTACATCTAAGTAGGCGCAACAGCGACAGTAGCAGAAACGAGTAGCTCAATGTAGGGTTAACTCTATTTCGTACTTTTAAAATGCTGTTTACGGCCTTAATAAACAATTTCATCGTATGAAAAAAGTATTAACCTAACTCTACTAATGTTTAACATATGTGATCCAATAACTCTTTGTATTCAACACCCTTTTCACCATGAAAACCAATAAAAACTTAATTTCTTCCATAAGGCCTGTACTACTTTTCCTCTAATTGTCATACATATATAGCCATGTCACATAGTGCAAGCATATTTCCAATCGGCTCCTTGCTCAAAGACACCAGTGCTAGCTTGTGGCAAATAGTGCGTCCGCGTTTTAACGAGAATACACAGAAAAGCATCGTTGCCTAAAGTCAATAATTTTTTTCATTATTATGAAGATCCTTTCTAGTAGCCCAATCATCTCAATTAGAATCCTTAACTTCTTAACTTTATGATGATATTTTTTTCAGCATGAGATTTTGCTACATAAGTAAGAGTGACACATGTTCCTTTGTATTTTGTACATGTGAGCTATATTGCATGCGTTAATACTACTAAGTGTTCTCAACTTATTAAAGCAAATCTATATTAATGAAAAAAATTATTGACCTTAGGGTACCATGCGTCTCCGTGTATTCTCGTAACCACGCGGACTTACCATTCAGCCATAAGTTAGCACTGGTGTCTTTGTGCACGGAGCCTATATAGTATTATGACCTAGCTCATAGTCATAGACTATAAAGATGTAGATGACACTCTCCGTCCTCTTTATGGTTCTAAGTAGTGAGTACGTCACCTGGTTAGGCACTAAAGTGCCAGGTTGATCGAATTCACCGAAGTTGGTCCCTGGGTGCCTGAGTCTTTGGTAAATTTGATGAAAAGAGTTCCAACAGGACGTCCTTGAAAGCTTCCCTGGAGATGTATGGATATCTTGAACACATTTAAGAACGCGATTACTTAATTCAACTACTCTAATTGATTGCAAAACAATTACAGATTGAATATTCGCCGCAGGTTGTGGAAGAGAGAGAGCCAAAATAAAGCGTCGCAAGCTCCAGCTTAAGCAAAATCTCAATTCCAACTCTCTACTGCAGAAAATCCAAACTCCTTCTATAGCCTGCGGGTTGTGAAAATAGTCACGTAGGCCACTTGTTTGTTCTAATTTGTCCTTGAATTGCCCTGAGCAAAGTCGCGAAAATTTCTTCAAAGGTATGCGTGACCGTAAACTCAAAGCCAAGCTTGTTTTGGTTTGGGGTGAGTCATGCCAGTAGTCACGTAGGTCACTTTGTTTACTTAAAGGCCCTTCATTTTGAAGGCCAACCTTGTTGATGCCTAAAACAGAAGAGGATCGATTCCCAAATTCCCGGAAACCTTTTGTATAGCTAGGAATAATATTTCTTTATTGTTATAAATGTTTGATCCTAATTGTTATAGTTTAGTTGCTATTAACCGAATTTTTATCATTTAAATGGCTAAATTTGCCGCGCCAGGCCGAGAAAACGGCAGTGTTGTCTATATTAGAATGAGTATAAGGATGAACTCCTCACAACAATAGTCTACAACAGCTCGGAAGCTGCGCAGGCCTCCGAGCTCTCTGAAAAAGAACGCTCCCAGGTAGATAAATGAACAAACCTTATGTATGACACTATTTTCAATACGTTTTTAGGCAGAATCCTTAGATTTTTAAGTAAATTGTATATTTTAAAGTAAAAATTTACTAGTACAATTCAATATAATGAACTACAACGTACAACTTTTCTTACAGATACATTTAAAACTATTGTAGTTTATGTTCCTGTCAATTTCAAAAAAGTATTATGATTTTTAACTTTGCTTTTTGATGTGTGTATTGTATTACATGTTAAAGAAAAGCGTGAAGTATCTTTATTATCTTAATCTTTAATTCCCTAGATATTTTAATTCTTGTCAAAAGGCATTCTGGGCTTTTTCGTGGATGCTAGATTTAAGTGTCTATAGTGTATAATGTCTGAGTTACGTGACACAAACAAGAGCTGTTGCTTACCAATAGTGCTGTTTTGAAAGTATTCCTAAAAATACTGAAAGTCACTCCACTTCTCCAGACAGCTTTAAGCGTTTCGTTTTAGATGCTGAACACATTCATCTTCCAGAAATAGACGCTTAACGTCCTATCAATAATTTTTTTTGTGTCGTGACTATTATCAATAGCTTGGGCTGGCATAACATTAGTATCGCTTCCAAAAGGTATGATTAGTCACATACTATTTCCTTTACCTTTAGATTTAATAATTAAGGATAAGGCTTCTATCACTCCAAGAAAGCCTTAGAAATAGTAGACAGGAATTTGCGTGATTAATGCAATACAAACTATTTCAGCTAAAATAATAACCGAAAAAAACTGGGAGTTTTCAATTCAGATAATTTATCATCGTGACCTCTTTTATATTATACAGAAGGCATTATCCTATAGTTTTATCATTCGCTGTAATCAATTGATAGCAAGGACAAAGCTTTAATAGTATATTAGAAAAACTCTACTTATTGTCGGATAATTGTATGTAGCCTTATTACGATGAAATACAGTCAAGGATGTTAAGGGAGTTGGGTCCCTCCCGCGGGGAGGTAAAGAGGAGCACGTGTATGTTCATAAGGCACCGTGCTAAAGTCTGCTGTACTAACCTAGCCTAAAAACATCCGCCCTTTCGATTACGGAAAATGCATTTGTGTTCGACTCACCAGTACTCGTTAATATTTAAATAAAATGCTTCAAAAAAATTACAGAATATTCTTCAAGGTATCTCGTTTCTTATAGTATTAATCAAATAGCCTAAATACTTTTTCTATGAGAGATTAAAGATAAGGAGTAAACGGTATAGTAAATCTGATTGTTCACTTAAGAGTGAACATTGTGAGAGAAAGCTGTTGGGATCAGTGTAGTTAACGCGTTCTAATGTAGGCGCGAGGAGATGGGAGACTGGAGTAGTGGGAGCACACGCACTTGGTCGTTGACTCGGGTAATTAGTACAATACCCGCAGGTGTGGGTGCTTCCTCTCCCTCTCCGGCCTCGAGCGCCGAGTATCTTTGCTGGCGAGCTCGCGTGTTCGGCTGAGCTCCTCCTACTAGCACGCGGACCTTTCAAGTATTAAGTTGCTCCCGCGTAGTCGACCTTGATATTTAAAGTTGCTGCAGCATTTCTATGGCTAAACTTACAACCATTGTGACAGGATCAGGGCAGCCTTCTCATCGTCGCTAACTTGTCGCCTAAGGTATAGCGCACGTCTTCTCTGAGTAGAGGTGATTTTGTTAACGAATTAAAAGGTTAACCGGATCAGCCTGATTCTTGGAGGCCAGCTCGTTCGACTAGCTTCATCGTCGTCTCGAGCTGAGCCTTTTTAAAGTCTTACTTGCTTACGATTAAGTCCAAGGCCTTCTCCAACGACTCGCTACATCGTCGTCTCGAGCTTCGTCCTTTATACCACGTACTGAGATTCGTGTTCCTTCGTAGCGAACTCTTGGTCAAATTACACTTTGTACATTATTTTGTTAAATACAAATTACCATTACGTAATAGTCGATTTTGGTTGTTAATCTCTTGTCAATCCCATGTAAAGAAAGAAAGGAGATTTCTCGGAACTGGAGCATTATTATCCAGGGAGAAAAATTTAAATGTTCATTTAAATTTTCGAGCATTAAAAAACATTTCTGCTCATTTTGTGACCTTCGTATCTTCAGGTCACGAAAGTGGAAAAGGTTTAAAAACAAAAATAAACACTGATCTTCTTTTAATAAAAGTGCTCTAAATTTGCGAAATTAGAGGTTTTAATGATATATCATCAAAGTATAAAGTCTCATTAAGGCCTATACCAAGTTTGAGATCATAATTTTCTGTAGAACGGCTTCTAGAAGTAATTTTGTGGAAAGCTATCGCGCCACATAAAAAGTCGAGCTGACAGCAAACAGTGTACTCAGTGCGTCCTTGTCTGCCACGTGAATGAAGCATACAATCAGGAAACAAATTTGTTTACGTTTGTGCAAATATCTCCATAACTGCAGACGCCATTTTATTGAAACTTTGCACGTATACGAATGAAGTTGTCATAAATAACATATCAGTTTTTCAAAACATTCTCATCGCTGTGTCAAGAGTAATAGGTATTTTTTTACAACTTTTTTGATAACTTACATTTGAGCCCATGTTAAAGACGACGAAAAAGGGACACTTCATGAATTTTTTTCTCAAAATCTGTAGACGCGATTGTGCTCAAATTTAGTGACTACATGCACACAATGTTTCTTTACAACATATGTTTTTTTAAAAATATTTTCATCGTTAAGTGAATTGCAACTCAACTCCCTTAACTTTGAGTCATCTTCGGACAAATCAACACCTATTTATTCCATTTAGCAAGAAAAGCCAAAAGTGTTGCAAATAGAAGTATGTAATTAAAGCTAGCTCTTACGTTACAACACTCAAAACTTTTTAGGATAAGATTATAATAATTTTTTTTTATAAATTATAAAGCAGTAGATGTTAAAAAATACTATTACTTTTATAAAGCAAAGAGTGTTTAAGAAAAGCTTTGTGGTATACCCTGTGAAACAGTAGAGCTACGATTGTACAAAAGCAGACGCAATAGAATCTCTCTCCTATACTGTATCATGTTATAATATACATTTTAACTCCACAGTTACACCTCTGTTGAAGTCCTACACGGAGGAGAAAATCATGGAGCAAACGCAAAGTGGCGATGGAAGTGCCCCCCTTTTTTGAACCTATGTGATTGGCTCATGACGTGTGTTCTTTCAACGCATGTAAGCTATAGCTCACAAGTATAAGCGCTAATCACGGAACAAACGCATACAGGCTCTGGCTTTTTTTCCATCGTGCTTATGCGTTTTCGGGAGAGAGGGGATACCGTCCTATAGTCACCTAATGTGCGTAGCTGACAAGAAGCGTATACGTACCTACACTGACTGCTGTAGGACGGTATCCCCTCTCTCCCGAAAACGCATAAGCACGATGGAAAAAAAGCAAGAGCCTTTATGCGTTTGCTCCATGCTTAGCGCTTATACTTGTGAGATATAGCTTACATGCGTTGAAAGCACACACGTCATAAGCCAATCACATAAGTTCAAAAAAGGGGGGGCACTTCCATCGCCGCTTTGTGTTTGCTTTATAATTTTCTCCTCCGTGATAGATGCATGGCCCATATCTTCGCAATAAAACACTGCTGCAATTGTTTTAACTACTAACAATCGTTGACAATACGTAATGTCGGTCTTAATATAATAGTCATTCCCATTGCAGAGAAAATTCAAAATAATTATCTATACCACATTATTTCTTTATCGGCTTCTCTTATTTGACCAATGTTGTAAATAAGCGCAATATTAATATTTGTAAAAGCTACTTCAAATTAGGATAAAAATCGTCAAGTTTTGTTACACGGTTCCCAAGATACCATTCGTTTTGCTGCGCATTTTAATTTTAAGTTTATTGTTAACTGCTCGCTCTAAATTTCCAAAACATGGATGTGAGAAGTGAGCTTGGTCTATTCCGGCAGCGCGCCACGCTTCTGAATCCGTCAGTCAGAGTGCAAAACTAACATTTTTTGCGATCTAATGTGAAGCTACCTTTACTACTGTAATATAAACGGCACTTTAGTCCGTTGTACAGTAAGTATAGATATGGAGAAGCGCATTTAAAAAATGGCCCTATGTAAGCCATCAACTTTTGGTAACTAAAAATATTTCTTGTTAAATAGTAATTAAATAACTTGATGAGTTTAAACGCCAACCTCAGTAGGGCACCATAGCAAAAAAACTGGCAAAGATAGTCAAAATCATTTTATTGCGATTTAGGGAAAAACTAGGCAGCTTACAAATAAAATGTCATAAAATAAAAATGTTTAGTAAAAATATGAATTAAATGTGTTTTTTTGAGCTCTGATCAGTTCAGTAGTTTTTTTTTAGTAAATTTCAAAAAACCGGCTTTTTGAGACATCATTTCGAAATTCTATAACTTAGGTTTCACATAACATGAAGACTTGAAACTTTGACACAATGTGTCTTTTGTAATTCTCAATAGGCATACCAAACTTCAGCAAAATGTTAAACTTTTGGAGAAACTTTGAAAAAATGAATAAAGGTCCTCCCGAAAAGTGTCCATAAACAAGTTTTGGAGCTACGCACGCCAATTGTTCAAACGTGCTTTGTTAATCGAGAATTGCTGTACGATATTCTGTGATGCCGTACCATAACGCTCAGTAAAAGTTTGAAAAAAATTAATTCTAAACAAGGTAGCTTCCACGGTCCGATGGAATAAGGGGGGAGGTCACCGAGCTCAAAATGCAGCCGTAGGGGAAATCCTAAAAAAAAATTTCTGAAATTCTTTTCAAATTTTTTTTAGGTTTTAAAGCGCAAAAGGCAATGATAATAATGATATAATCAAATATTTACATACAATTGAGCATATATGTCACATTTATACAAATAACAGCTTCAGTTGGATATTATATATGAAATTCACCATTTTAAGAAGTTTGAAATAAATTGGGATAAATGAAAAATAATTAGTAAAGACAATTTTTTGTTGATAAGACATCTAGTAAAAGTGTGTAATATTATGTAAAAGTATATGAAAGTTACTTTTTACAAATGCAATTTCATCTTGATCTAACGCAATTTATTAGTTATTTGAGAAGTCTGTTTTACTACTGGCATTTAGGGGCTTCAGTTTTATCGTTAAAACAGTTTTCAATCTCCACAGAATTTCGTGTACCAAAAGCCATCCGGTTGACACAGTGATGTCGTATATGTTTATCATGGCTCCGAATATAAGAGTAAACACGCTTCGATTGGATGTTTCACAGATGTAGTTACTAGTACAGGAGTGGCATAGACAAAAAAGCACGTTTTTTTGGGTGAAAAAGTTCCGCAAATAGTTTGACACATTCATGCTCCGAAAACGAAATGATAATATCAGACACTCTTAAAAACTATCGTGTTGCTGCAAAAAAGGTTGCAAGAGTAATGTGTGCAGTTGTAAGAAGCATGAATTAACTTGAACTTACTTATGCTCAATTTGCCACGGAAAAACGTGCAACACCGTGAAAGTTGTTAAAATAATATTGGATCCGAGCATCAACCTGGAGGGGATTAAACTACATGCGCCAGCGCCCATGGTGTCGATTGAGTGAAACCTGAGGGAAGCCCGTGGCATCAAATCCACGTAGTCTGTGTATATCTCTAAATATCTAAAAAAGTAAGCACTGTATGATTCTACATAAGGTATGAAAGTTGTAGTAAATTTAATTATTAATGAGGGCCTTTTTATCTCATATGAAACAATACTCGCGATCTATCATTGCAGCCGCTCAAAGTGTCATAAACTGATCTGTTAGTTGCGTCATTGCGTTTGCTGCATCATGTATATGTAGCAACACTGAAAGCAAAATATGGAACATACGCATACAGTTCACATACATTATGCATGTGCTATATAGGTACATCATATGATTTCGCAGGCCCTCTATACTTTCAACGGCTGTAATATAAAAATGCCTGCTTTGATTCACATAGGATAAAAAGCACATAGTAACAATTAAATTTACTACAACTTTAACGCTTCATGTACCATCCTACACTGCTTAGTTTTTTAGATAAATAAAAATATTTACAGAGTCAGTGGGTTTGATGCCACTGGCTTCTGCCTAGGTTTCCAAATCTCGCCATGGGCTGGGGCGCCACGTGTCATTCTCGGTCTCAATTGGACCACGATTGTGTGCGCTTACGGTACAATTTTTAATACATTTTAGACGAGCTTGGTATGCAAGAGATACTAGATAAAGAGGATAAAGGATAAACACGACTATAATGTGGGAAAATAAACTAAACATGAAAAAGAACAAAAAAAAAGAAGTCAAAGAAAAAAAAAAATTTTTTTAATGCATAAGTTCGTGATAATGACGACACTATAACATCCAAAACTACTGAAATAAATACATCATTAAACTCTATACGATGTTTTTATAATGATTTAAAAACATTTTGTATTTACAATGTATTGCATCTGTTTTGATCAAATTAATTTTTGGAATTAACTAATTTTAAAAAATAATTTCTAATTATTGCTGTTATTTGTATGCATGGGACACATCTGTACGATTGTATGTGAATGTATTATTATCATTGCATTTTTCGCTTCAAATAAAAAAAAAGAAATAAAAAAAAAATTCAGTGAAAATTTTGCGGGATTTCCCCTACTGCAGCATTTTGAGCTCAGTGACCCCTCCCGCTTCCATCAGACCATGGAAGCTTCCTTGTTTGAAATTAATTTTTTTCAAACTTTTGCTGAGCGTAATAGTACGGCAATGCAGGATATTGTAGAGCAACTCTCGATTAACAAAAGCACGTGTGAACAATTTGCGTACGTAGCCCAAAAACTTGTTAATAGACATTTTTCGGAAGAAACTTTTTTCATTTTTTTAAAGTTTCTCGAAAAGTTTAAGAATTTGCTGAAGTTTGGTATGCCTATTGAAAATTTTAAAAAGAGATTTTTTGAAATTTATTAAAAAAGTACTGAACTGATAGGAGCTACAAAAAACTCATTTGATTCATATTATTATTGTACATTATTATTTTATGACAGTTTATTTGTAAGCTGCATAGTTTTTCCCTAAATCACGATAAAGTGATTTTGACTTTTTTTACTTTAGATGCGTGTGTGGCCGCTTCATGAAGGCTTACGCCTTAATTTTTTGGCTTTCGTATTATCTATTGCCCTCAGGGTATGCATAAATATATGTATATATTTATAAATATAAAAGTGATCGATTATACTCCCCCATTGCGAGGGCTACGAGCAAAACTTACGCTTACAACACAAATTTCATATGAAAAACAATCAAGACAAGTTTTAACGACTAGCTTTGACTAATAGAGATTAAACCTAGTTTTAACAGCAATCAATGAATACAAACAATTATGCAATTATTACAAAATCTCCTTTTTTTTCTTTCCTTCTAATTTTTTATATTCGCTTTCTGTCGGTAATAAACATCAAGTTTTTAGGTTGCGTTTATACAAAACATGTTTTGTCTTGACGGTCACCACTCAAACTACTCCGTCTTCTCTTGGATGCAGCTCCACCACTCGACCCAGACTCCACTAAGGCATTGGCAAATTTCTATCTATCAGAATAACGATGGCATCCTTTTTAATATTATCAAAGGCCTTTGACAATTTTTGTCTCGTTTGGTAATAAATAGACCAACGATTCCACAGTTCTTGCTTGACCTTGTCCAAGACCTCCTAGCGGGAAAGTCTGTTATCTGAAATAAAGAGATAATCTTTCGTGGCTATCGAAGTAAGAGCCTGCTGGAAAAAAAAATGCCCCAGGGTGAGCCCAGTTTGATCATTTGGATCGGTCGAGATAAAAAATAAGGGATGAGAGTTCATCATGACTCTGAAGTTTGCAACGTTGCATGCAACGAAAATAAAAAAAGTTCATAATAACCTCGATTTCCGCTGCCAACGTAACTAACTCCTCAAAAGTATACAAAACGTTGCTCAAGGCTCTTTCCATGTAAAATTTACAAGATTTTACAGCTGATTCCCGGCAAAAGTGTTTTTTTTAGAGCGCTTCGCTATAAATACAATTTTTGAATTAATCCAATTGCATCAAAACGTATTTCAAACACTTATTGTTCGCTCCGACGAAGTTACTACCGTTATCGGATTAGAGCTCAGAAGGAGTTCCGTGGCGACTCCTAAATCGTTTCAATGCGCCTAAAAAACGAATCCGTGCTTAAATCACCCACCATTTCAATATGCACGGCTTTGGTTGCTATACAAACAAAGATACAGCCATACGTTTTGATTCTTAACCGATTTCTTAATTTTCTCTCTTTTGCGATAGGCCCAAAGAAATCTTACCCCGTCGCCTCAAAGGGACGCGTTAAAGCGACTCGCACGCTTGGCTGATCCCCCATGAGGTAATTAAATGAAACAGGTTTTAATTTCACGCATCTCACGCATCCACGTATTATTTTCCGTATTAGTCTCTTGGCATCCATGATCCAATACTTTTGGCCTAAGTGATATAAAGTTAATAATATGCCGGTATGAAAAAAAACGCTTGTAGCATCCGTGAAGCACAAGTGGATGCCTTTGCTCGTAGGGAATGTCAGCTCGCCTCAAACGCCCACCCACACGCATTGATACTTCATCGTCCATGAAGGGATTGAGCGCTCCAATTTTTGGGCTGTGTGGCTCGCTTTTTTATCCGCTAATCGATCAAGCTTTTCTGAAGAGTATGCGCGCTAGACTAGACGGATCAAGCGATGCTCCGCTACTCCAACCTCCTAAACTGATATTTGCGAAATAATAATAAACTCTGACGCTTCCGCATTGAAAACTCGACTTTTAATTTATTCTGACCACAAATATACTCAAAATATCTTTTATTTATGGTTACTTATTTTACCAAGCGATCATACGACGAAGTGGATTCTGATAGCTTTTGTAAAAAATCGTGATAAACAACGTGCGCTTTCAAACAGAACATTCGTCTTAATCCTAAAGTTTCACTCCTATTAAAAACGCTTGACTCTGGCCAACGCTCTCTAGACTCGCACAACCAACGCGGGCCCTCCCACCATAAAGAATTTTGCATATACTAAAAGGGCGATTGCCCTCCGGACAATGCATCGGCTGGGTTGTCCTCGAAGCGCGCATTTCTCTATTCAATGCCCTCGTTAAGTTTTTGGACCATGGCGACGCGATTGGACTCGAAGGTTTTAAGTCTGATCACAAGGTCATCTTGTCTGGACGGAAAATTATAGCGGATCTGATTCCGTCGTATAATTTAGCTAACAATAGAGCCCCGCACAATTCTAATCTGGGAATGGTCTGCTCTTTTAGCGGCGATACGCGTCCCTTAGCGCACAAGAGTCTTACTCACACTTTTCCCTTCTTATCGACCGATCGAGTATATACACACGCGCCGTTGCCATTTTTACTAGCATTCAAAAAACCATGAACTTGCACATCAGTCAGAAATGTAAAGCGCTTGAAACCGATTTATTCCAATCAATTTTTTCTACCCAGCAACGCCTAATGAAATCCTTACCGTTCAAGGTGACGGGCTCGACAAACCCAATGATTTCACTGATAAAATGAGCCGACGCATCTGTGTCCAATAGCGCCCAGTACGCTATATATTTTCCCGTTCAATCTTTAGGCCGTACGTGCGCGGTCAGTAAGGGGCCAACGGTTAGCGGGGAAATCATTTGATCGCGCTCGCCCGACACTAGTCATTTTTTACCAGTCGCTTTTTCTCCCTTTTCGGTGAGCAAACCTTTTTTTTCCTTAGCTCCGCGATAGTGGTGTTAAAAACTTTTTTCATGCAGCAGCACAGTATGGAAGCGTGAGAATTTTTTGCATTTGTTGTACGCTAGAAGAGCCTGCTCGGCTATTATTATTTTTGTTTTTCTCGGCGCGTTTTTCCTCTTCGGTGTTTGACAGACAACAAGCTGCTTAGGCAATAAACTTGTAAAGCTCGTCCAGTGTGGGATCGCGATTTAAGGACAAAGTCTTTTCCCAATCATCTCGCATGGTTGGCGGTAAATCATGCTCTAAAAATTGAATTATGCACGGCTCCTTGGGATCCACACCGATGGTCTTCAGCATGCTGATGTGCTATTTTATTTCGTCAGTAAGACGAGTCAAGCCTTTGCACGACATGTCCGTAACTTTCTCGATAAAAATCATGCCATCGAGGTGCTTATTTCTCAACATGCGCTTATGTTAATACGTATCTTTTAACATTTTCCACGCGGTCTGATAATGCTTCTTGGAGAGCTTGATGAGAGAAATTTTCTTAAGCGCATCCCCCGTTAAGCAGGATTGAAGATGCATAAACTTCTGTAGATCATTGATATCGGCTTCATCAACCAACGCCTCGAACGCATTTTTGAGAGTAAGCCAGTTAAGTCCACTTCGAATTTGGACAAATCCGTGGTAAGCAATTTCACGCCGCAAGGCTTTTCGTGAATAACGGTATGGCTCATAGTCGCGTTAATATCGAGATCGAGATGATAGTTTGGATACTTGCCCGTCAAAGCGTAATAACGCTCCTGCATTTCGCGGTAATCATCATGCACTTTGTCCTCTTTCTCGACGAGTATACAAAGCTCGTCGTGTACCTCTTGGTACGCCAAAAACAATTCTTTCAATCTTTTAATACGGGCTTGGGCGGCTCCGGGATCAGCTGCACGTGGGGGATCCTCGTCTTCGCCTGCGAGGAGGTCCTCGATATACGCTATTTTTCTTTTCAATGAGACCCACTTATACACAAGTTTATATAGCAAACTCAAAGAAGGCCGGCCAAATACGCTGTGGAACAAGAGAGAGACCGAGGAGAGTGACGGGCAGCGACCAGTTTTGAATGTAAACAAGAGCAAACAAGCACGTCGCACACGCGCACTCACCAGCCCAGGCCGAGGGGCAAGCGCACCGCTCTCTCCCTCGTTCCCCTCTCCTACACGGAGAGTAAAATCATGAAACAAACGCAAGACGGTGATGGAAACGCCCCCCTACTTTTGACCCTATGCTTTGAACTCGTAGCGTTGATACCTTGATAGCATACGACGGGTGCGTTCGCGACATGGTTAGGAGGTATAGGAATCGCGCAAGTTGTCTGATGCGACATCTATATGTGATGCATGGCTCGAACATAAGTAAGTAATGGCTTTTAAGCATACTACGTATCGATGGAGCAAACGCGTAAGGACACTGGCGTTTTTTCCATCGTGCTCTTGCGTTTTAGGGATCAGGTCCAGACGACTTTCGTGTATATGTATTATATATATGCACATTAAACATGTCAGAATATAATACAAACCACGTGAGGTATACTGGTAGGATGATACAGTAGTAAAAATGTAGTATTTATTAATACTATCACTTTTATGTTGTTATCTTTATTAGACATTCCAAAATTTTCTACATTTTCTAAACTAGTAATAAAATATTTATTGTATCAAAATAACGATGGATTATTAATATCAAAAAGTTATTTTTGCAGTTTATTACACATATTATTTTCCATTTTATATGTCATACTTAGTTGACAAGAACAATGTATTATTTTTCGAAATTTTTTAACATAGCGCAGTTTTTATAATTTTCTTACATTTATGATTAAATATGGTTCGGTTTTATTTGGACTTACGCTATATGCATAGTAATGATTATTGAAGTAGTTAACGTGCAATTCTTTGGCTTGGAAATAAACATCGTCACCATAGCAAAAAATGTTATAAATTAAACCAAATCGTGGACTGTCTTTCGATGTGTCAAATATAAATACATCTTCAATTTCAAATGTTTTTCCAAGAATTGAAACATTCTTTGAAATTTGAACGATTATTCCTAACGGAAGGTTGGGTAAAAGATGTTTTAACATAAAGTACGCATTGTCTACCTGAACTGAGCCCAATTATACATCAGAAATATTATCGGTTACAGAAACGGTTATGCCACACAAAATTGACTGATGTCTTATAGCAACTGTTATAGGTAAATTAATGTTAGAGGTGTGTACCAACAGCTGTTTCTTTCAATTTTTTATTTTTTTGTTCAAATTTTTCAGCGGAAAAATGTTTTGGGAGCCCATTTAATAACATTACTCGGCAATAATGTAGAAGAATATGCATCTTTGGTTTTAATTTTTTTTTAAATTTAAAATATAATGTGTTATGCTCTGTAACAATATCTTTAAAATCTATTATTTCAGCTTTCATCATAATTAGTGACGTTAGTACTCCTATTATCTTTCTTAGACTTGAATATAATTTCCAGTGCTCATTATCAATAGGAACTCAATCACCAATCATTAATCCAAGATAACGACTAAGGCATAGCATTTCATTTGCAGATTGTATAATTTTTAATTTCTCTTTTCCCTTTCTGCTTTTAAGAAAAGCTAGTGGCTTAGGCTTGTTTTTTATTTCAACTTTGTTGTAATCAAAAGTTGCTTTTCGCTGATTTATTTCTTTTAATGATATGATTTTACTCTGGATTAAACCTTCGACGATCTTACTTGTGGTATAACTCGCCACTCCTTCACACACATCGTACATCAAATCCACTGTAACGTTCCCCACAATATTAAATTTATTTATGCGATCAAACACACAGATCTCTTTCATTCCAATACTTTCTAAATTATTTGTTTCAATCGTTTCTTTGTACGATTCTAACGTTCTTACACAGTTTTCATTTTCTACTATCCTTTACATTCATTGCTTGGAGCAATGCACATTCGACAGTACAACTTAGCCGAGAAGCTACCAGAAAAGCCACACATCGTATTCAATCCTAAATTATCGTCAAGAATAAGGACACATTTTAAAATAAATTTTCAATTCTTTACCATTCATGATTATATTTATTAAAAAAGATTATATTTATATTTTGAGATAAATGGCTTAGTTCATCGATCAAATGTCGAAAAGTTGCTTGATTACCAAATTGCTTCAAGTGTTAAGCGTAAAAAACACTTGCAACAAAAACGTTTCTTAGTTTGCACTCCAATGAGGAGCTAAACATGCAAGTGACGCGTACACCCCACACAATTTTTAATAACCGGCTCGACTTCCCAAAGGATTTCTGCATTCAAACTATTAGATATTTCAACTTTTTCTTGAGATCAATCGTGTATACTTGCTCAATAATTAAATACATTTGGTTTTCGAACAATGCTTTGAAACTATACCGCAATGGAACATATGCAGCATAAATCGTCTTTAATTCAATTTTCACTTCATCATTTATCTGAGAACGTGTACTGATTTTTTTCCTATCTTTACTTGTACAGGGGGAAAGTAAATTTTTTTTCGATCAGCCTTAAATATTCGGATGAGTAGTTCTTAAACATGTTTACAATTATCAAGAATAAATCGAACGTTCTGATATTCCTTGGCATCTTTCAATGGTTTTACTTCACTCTGTATCTGTTGCTCAACGAGTGGAATCAATAATGTATTATAAAAATTATTTAAAAAATTAATTATGTTGTCCATAGCTTTTCTGGATATGTACGGGTTGCTATACAGATTCAAGGAGAAATTAAAAATTTCTTTTTGTATATCATTACTGCTAATGTTACCCGCCACTGTTGGATCCATTGTTGCGATTTCCTCTGGTTCTTCGTACACTTGAACTACATAACAAAAAAAAAAAAAAACGTGTCAAAATAATGCATTATAACCATGGTTATTTAATCATACAAATGTAACATTTTATTTAAAAATAATATGTGAAACAGTTTAAGTGTAGCCAAATGCAGGTGTGGATCTGTTGTGTATTATATCTATAATACTGTCGCAATAAACGAAGCCGCTATGACAAAAAAAATGAATAATATATTTTTAATTCGTACACTGAATGTGATACATTTTGTAACGTCTGTATTTACAATAATATCACAAAATGGTTTTTTGGCCTTAATACATTAAACTAGATTAATATTTGCAATAAATTATTAACTCTTGTATCATAAAAAAAGTAATTGGACAGATGATAAGAAAGATTAAATGTTATTGTGGAATCACTTCATAACGTAAAAAGTCTTCTCTTATTTTTGTTACTGCGCTTCCTCCATTGGCTCCAACACACTTGTACACTTCGCATTCAAGTATAGACCATAGATGATTTGTTATTAGAGAAAATTTGTTGCCGAAAATTTTACTTATTTTATAAGTAATATCAAAGGCATCGAAAGGGGACAGTACTTGGTAAATTTGTGTATTTATCACAATGAACACACTTCTTATTGCACTTAGAGATTCCCCGTTAATGACAATATGAGGATAGTTAAACACTAAATGGTGTTAAGTGTACATACTTTTAATTTGCTCACATATTTCCAATAACTTTTCCCTTACTTTATCACAGTCCTAAAAATGTAAAAGAAAAAAAAATAAACAATTAAGAAGTAAGGAATCTCAAGTTAAACGATGATTAATTTGACAGATGGATGAAAATTATTCTTGTACACACGTTAAAAAATTAAAATCATTTACTCGAGATTTATAATTGTTCACATCAATTTGAAACGTTAAACTCTCATGATTTAACAAGCCCGGTGCATGAGTGTACTTAGTTTACAAAATAAATACGTTAATGATGTTGCTGCAGTCTTTAAAAAAAAGAAATTTGAATTCTTATATTAAATTCATTAAAGTAAAGCTAAGGTACAGACTACGAATCTCGAAAGCTTTTAAATGAACGAGAAGTATAAAAAAAACACACATACCTCAAGGTGATGTACAAAAGCTTGAGAAATCAATGACTTTTCTGGACTCCAGTTTTTTCCAAATTTACTCTTGGACGTCAACTTATTGATTTTCGGGAATAGTAACGGCAAGATAAGAAGAGCTAACACATTAGGATTCTCTATAAAAACCAGATACCATTGTTATTAAAATAGGAAATGTAAATTTCATTAACTATATTACTTACCGTAAATAGCATTATTAAACTCATCTTTTAAAACCTCATTCTTTTCAGTTTTCCGAGTATATTTTAACAAAATTTTTTTTATTGCGGAATCCCGACGATCATGTGCTACTTTGATCATTAATTTGCTTATTAAACTTGAGGCCAGCGTTTTTGGAAGAAATCGTAGTTGCTGTGCTATAATTTATAGTCTTGTGTTAACTGGGAAAAAATTTTTGTGCCATGTATGAATTAAATCAAAACAAAAAAAAATACCATAAGACTCACCAAAGTATATCCTAATGGATATCGTAAGACAGGGAAAAAATCGAATATTTCATCTATTTCTTTATCTCTAAGGGATTCCAACTTTTCAGCGCGAGCTGTAGATGCCCAGAACTCTTTATAATTTTCATTAATAACGTCAATATTTTCTTTTAAATCTCTAATTGCTACAAGAAAGAAACAAGAAATCAACTTTAATATAGTATTAATATTAGGTTGAAAACAATATATATTTGATTATTTTACCGTTACCCGAGTGTTGCCTCTTCAGGCTTATTGTTTATAGATCCCCAGTTAATCTCATTCGATCCCTTAGTTCACAGTATTAATTTTGCAAAGAACCACTAGCGCATTTATTTTTTGTGGCTCGCGTGTAAATGGACTCCTTCAAAATTCTAGGAAATGCTAAATGTGCTTCCTCAGCTAACCAATTTAATCTTTCTGGGGTGATTCTATGGAAAACAGATGTGTACAAGTACAATGATACAGTAGATTCACATAATAAAAACAGTACATTACACGGCATCCGTTGCTCTTAAATAATGGAAAACTTTCTGAAAAAACTCGCTCTTGAAGATTTCGTGATTAATCACATAAAACGCTATGCATGAGGATTTAGCAAATTCTAATTTATTTTTTTGTTGCAGTGCACGACGATAATTAGCATCGTTTTCAAGAGAATAATTTTTGAACAAAAAAAGACCTCCAATGTTCGAAGAAATTATTTCTTGAACATAATTGTACGCAGGTAAAGAATCTGGAACAAAGTAAAAAATTATCTTAATAATTTTAAGATGTATAGAATAATATATTTCATTGTATTGTTAATAAAAAATTTTCTCGTGAATGTGTATTAGAAAAAAACAGCTTGTTCTCGTATAAGCTGTTATATTACTCTCAAAGTCTAAGGTACATTTAAGGTAATTACTCGATAAAAATTTAACGTAGCTACTAACCTGGAGTTTGATAACACTTGTTCATTCCATCAGTAGATGCTTTTTGCAGTGATGAGTTTGGATAATCAATCAAGATACCTGCAGGTGTTGAATCTGTTTGATTATTACCTATGTTACTTAACACTAACTCTTCAGCGTTGGCTCTTTTGACCACCGCATTATCTAGTGCTTCAGCTGCAGCTGTTAAAAGTGAAAAACCAAAGTTTAAAATGTTGAAACGGACATTTGCGCCTCCAAGTATTCAAACTTACATTCAACTAAAGAAGTAAATTTGATTGATCCAGAATTCAATGTTTCTTCGACTTGAACCAGTGGTTGAAAATTGATCGAGCGAACGCCAAGGCTTGAACTAGATGCTAAAAAATGATACACATGTTATGCAAAATGTGTTTCTTACACTGGTATATTTAATTTGATGGAACATTATTAATACACCAACAAACATTTATACTTGTGAGTACTTGCATATGAATTGTAAAAAAAATCTCAGAACTTAAGCCATTTGAATAAAAAAAAAACGGTAAATAATTTAAGGTATTAAACGGCTAACCCTGTTTATAATTGGATAGAATTTCCAAGCATCCTAGATGAGTTTGATTCTCACCAAGAACTTGAGACATGGTTATAGATTGAACGAAAACCGATAGGAGCATACAGAGACTTTTTAGTCATTTCTTTACTATTCTGCCTTACATATAAACTGAGAATGAATAATGAGGTGTTTGTTTACGTAATTCGTTATTGATAGTGAGAGGTTGAATTCGATTTCCACGCAGAACTTAGTTCAACATGATATACTTTAAGAAGTTATCTTCCAATAAATTGTAACTTGTACACTTACTTACTTGATAACGTAATCCAGAAAAACAGTCCTTTATTATAGATACGACGTAGTTAAATTACTTAAAATAAAGATGCTGTCGGCTGGTGCTGGATTAGCTGAATTATAAAAATGCACATGTATACAGTAATACCGTAAAAAGTCGTCTGTGCCTTGATCCCGAAAACGCAAGAGCACGATAGAAAAAACGCCAGTGTCCTTATGCGTTTACTCCGTCGATACGTAATACGCTTGAAAGCCATTCCTTACCTATGTTCGAGACATGCATCACATATAGATGTCGCATCAGACAACTTGCGCGATTCCGATACCTTCTAAAATGTTGTGAACGCACCCATCGCATGCTATCGAGGTATCAACGCTACGAGTTCAAAGCATAGGGTCAAAAGTAGGGGGGCGTTTCATGATTTTACTCTCCGTGTACACGCTCATACAGGTTCCTGCACGCCGAGCGAGTCCCCACGACTCCTTACCACACCGGTAATAAACTAAAATCAAATTTACGAGACAAAAATGGTCGCTAAGCCACTACTCACCTTTTTTGTAGACCACGAAGCACTGGAATCTGTAGCTGGGTCGAGTGACAACTGTTCAAGATGTAGCGTTGACGAAGCTACAGGCGATGACAGTTTGATGATCCTGGCCACGGCACCAAAATATTTTTTTAAAAAAGGCTCTTTCTCTGATTGAGTCTCTTGATTTGGCCCTTTCTAAATCGCAGGCTTAATAGAATAAAATTCTACGCTGAGTTTGGTTTTTCAAATATAAATAAAGTCACTCTATTTCCTATGCGAATAGAAATAGCTTTACGAAGATCAAATTAAGACACAAACAAGATGAATCTAACGTTAACAAAACAAAAGGATTAAAGCAAAAAATCAGCACACATACTTTACTTAGGCGATTTAAAACCAAGAATTATTTAACAACGTCCGGTTCTAAAATGAAAGGTTTAATGCCACAAGGGCTGGTCAAGGCAACGGTAAAATAGACCTGGAATGAACGGCCACCAAGAAATTCCGCCCCTTGGAATCTTTAAGGCCGGGCACGTGCACGTGTCTTTGCAAGAACTATGCTCAAGGATTTTTTTGCCGCGAGGATTATTACGCCTCAAGAAGTGCTGTGCAGATTGACTCGCTCCTCCCGTGCTAGTAGAGCGCTAACGTCGGGAGAGCGCTAAAACAATGCCTTACCCACAATGCGTGTGCAAGCGTGATATTTAAAAAACGCCTAGTTGCTTTGGATGCGTGTATGGCTGCCTCATCAACGCATACGCCTTCATTATTTGGCTTTCTTATTATCTACTGCACTCAGAGTACATACAAATATACATATATAAGTAATCGAATATTTATCGAAGACCTAGGCACCAAAGGACCGACTTCAGAGTATTCGATCAACCTGGAACTTTTGTACCTCACCAGGTGACGAGCCCACTATTCAGAGCTATATAGGAGACAAAGAGTGTCAATATATAACTGCGAGCCAGGTCATAACACCCTCATTAAGGTTTTTCTTTGCTTTTCTATATGCGGCAACAACCACCTTCGTGTCTTCACTGCTTCTGTATTGCTGTGAAAGATGGCGTAGGTGCTGTACATCTCCGCGCAGGTTTGCAATTTCCTTGATCCACCAGACGCACGAACGCCGACCCTGCCTGGTGGTAATTGTGGCCCCATACATGTTACACCAATCCTTAACACGTCTTAAAATACCGCTCACAGGAGCCTCGACCTCTGCTGCATTTGTGATCTTATTCAAATCAACAGGAGGAGATGTGCTCACCATGGCCTCCCGAAACGGGTCTCTATTAGTGGTAATTATCCTGCACCTACAAAAAAGACAGGAGCTTTTGGTGAAACCAACGTATTTCTAGTTGGGAGAATTATTTTGGATGAGGTTGAAATCGAATTGAACATCCTATCTCTAAAGAGGACATCGATAACCTGTAAGACTACACCTCCGAAACTTTTGGCGATGGTTTCGCAGCAAAAGAGTATTTGTTGTATATTTATTTAGAAGGAACAGGCCACGAACTCCAACTACAAATAAGATTGGAATCGTTCTATAATGTTATCATCATTAGCTCAGTGGTCCATACAGCCTTAATAAGGGGATACCCCATCAAATAATTATCGTTAAACAACCCCGTTAAACAAATGAGCGTTTGATCATTCAAGGTACCATGTTTATTTAACCTTGAATTCTGTTAACGGTTAATTAGCAACTATTTGACAACTGAAAACTCCAATTATAACAACTAAAGACTCAAAAATAGAGTACAAAAAGCTTAGTGAGTTAGATAATCTGATCCCAGAATTTGATAATGGGGACCTACCAATTTACATTTTGATAAGAAATGTCGAGCCCTCAAAAAATATGTGAAGTCTGAGGAAAAGGATTTCTTCATGCAAACTATTAAAGCTAAGGTTATTGTAGATGCCCGCAATCAAATCATCTACGAAAATTTTTAGATCTAAATCATTTCTTTACCGAACTTAAAAGGATCTTTTCGCCTCATCAGAGTCCAACTCAACTCCAGGCTAAGTTGTCTCGTATAGTTCAGGGGGTGCAAGAGAATGTATCAGAATATGGATTGAACTAACCAAGATCTTACAAACTTACATTAGTTTGATTTTTGAAGATTATCCCCCCGAATTAGTTTAGCTATTGAAGCAGGGAGCAGTACGCGCGACCATAAAGAGGTTCAAGTTGAGGTTGCGCAAAGGCATTTGATTCCAGATGCTTAGTCATGTAACTTTTAGTCTTGAATCTGTAATTAATGCAGCTAAAAATATTGAACATATAGAAAACTAGTCTTGGGAACTGCGTAAACCCGTGCCTGAATTAAATTGAAACAAACCATATGATAAGAGAGCTTACTACGTTAACAATAGAAATAATACTGACTATGGTAACAGAACTCATAGTTACGAGAGGGTAAAAACTAATCGCGACTGCTACAATTGTTAAAGATCCGGTTACTTCGCTCATGAGTGTTAGGAGAATTATTGAAATCCTTGTAATTTGTTTGAGCATAATTGTAACAATTGTAAATCACAAAGATATCTGGGGATAAAAGAGGAGATAGCGAGAATATAGACTCCGATCAAGTTCGTCGAATAAGCGTCGTGGCAAACCCAGTATCAACTCAATAGAACGCGCACAAAATCAAGCCATTATTGTTATCAGCCGAACGCAGAAATGAGAGTAGCCATTAATTTTAATACAGAGCCCAAAATTGAGACCTGATTTGCTGAATTTCCTTATCGATACGAGTTCTGAATTCAACCTAATTCAACGGAAAACATTTTGAGGGGAATGTCAAGGTGTTTTACGACTCTTTCTTTGGCTTATCAGGAATCAATCAAGGGCTTGTCAAAACCTTTGGATGAGTTAAATTAAATGTTAGTAATCCCAAGATTTTATCACACATTGTACCGGACGATTTCCCCATACCATACGATGGAATACAAGGCGTAGATTTCTTAGAAAAGCATAAAGCTATTATATCACCCTTAAACATGAAGTAGTTTTTGGGCCCTAGTTAATATGTTTGGCCACTTACCGTAATGATGTTCGACTTTCTGCTAGAAATAGAATTCTGTGCTAAGTTAAAATTCATAATTTCGATAATGCATATGGGTACCTGCCGAAATATTAGGCTGGTCAAGGATTTATGGGGGCGAATATCTTGTTAGGAACAAGGGGGGATTTGCACACTTTTATATGACTGACACTACATCTAACAAATATTAATTAATTTATACCCTTCATTAACTTACAATCATATTATAGCACAAGATTACCGGTGAGGACTGTCAAGCGTACCTTCGGAAATCAATTACAAATAGATCGAAAAACCAGAATATCTAAAATTTTACAATACATGTCTGGAGTTGTTTTACAAAACATGGGTTCAATAAGGATGAGCAAGATCATGTACATATTTCAGTTTGTGTCATCCTTTTCATATCAGTTTTATTTATCTAGGGATAAATTAAGTCGGACCGTTAACATTCAACATCAAACTTCTACTATTGATGACATATCCATTAATGTAATACAATATCGCAATCCTCTTCATTTGTGCGACAAGATTAAGTGGAAATTTGAATTATTAATAATATAATTAAAAAATCAAACTCTTGCTATAGTTCCTCCGTTTTGATGGTCCCAAAAAAGCCTGATTTGCAAGGAAAAAGATGCTGGAAGTTGGTTTCTGACTTTCTTGCACTAAATGAAAGGACAGTCACACCCGCATACACCTAACCTTATACAACTGAAATTTTAGATCAATTAAGCTAATGTAAATACTTGTGGAACCTTTGTTTGGCCTCCGGTTTCCACGAGGTGCTTATAGATCCAAGTGACACCTGAAAAATTGCTTTCTCTCTGCCCTTTTAACTTTTAATTTGACAGTTTTACAATTTTAACGCATGGCTATAGATCTCAAAGGAGCCCCCGTGACCTTCCTAGGGTTAATGGGTAATATCCTAAGCGGCCTCCAAGGCATTGAACTGTTGGTATATACACTGAAAAAAATTATGTCTGAGTAGCATAAAAGTGATAAAGCGGACGACGTTTCGTTCCACTATGGAAGCACCATGCGGCCGCTATGTTCTACTTGCTTGACTTTCTACTTATATATATAATTACGCAGCAGTTCGTGTGGCTCGTAAACAGTAAAAATTAATTACTAATATCTTCTTATGTGAACTAAATTTATGTATTACATTAGGAATGGTTGATTAATGTATTGTGCATTCCCTACAAATACTAAAGAAAAAAATAAAATAAAAATTATTAACTTATCTCCGTAACAAATAGCAATTTCAAGAAAAATTTATTCATGTTGGACAAGAGATTGTTAATATTTTTAAATGAGTACATTGACAGAGTGATCGTGAGTGTCAATTTATTCAATTTATATCTTCTTTCTTGGTATTATTTCCTTAAAACTGAAAATTACTATAGTAGATTACCTTGTGCTACTTATCTTAGCCTCCATAGAATTAAAAAAAAAAAAAAAAAAAAAAAAAAAAAAAATGTATACCTGTGTAGAATTGACTAAAGGTATCCCATATTATCAGTTGAGTGATGATTTATTTAAGAATTATAAAACTTAGATTTATTTAACTAAATTTAAACGACAAGCTTACTATACTTCAAAGATTTTAGAGAAATATTGTTGCAGCATAGAGTAACTAATGCGGTCTTATACGTTTTTTAATTCAGCATGTATTTGTATTAAAATTATGTGTCGTACAATCACAGATCCGTATAACTTATCGTATCTCAGAAATTACATCTAGTTGAAAAGAACCTATTATATTTTATAATGCATAAACACGAAGATGTTCAAACAATCTTTTCAACGATGATCGACAAGCATAGATCATCATCACCAGTATGTACTTGATAAGCATAGAAATGATTATCAAACAAGATACGTGCAATTTTTTTGCCTGAATGTAAAGATCTTTTTCACACATAAATATGTTGCACTAGCAGCTTAATGGAACATGACATGTAATGTGAAACGTTTTCGGTTAGAAATTTTACATATATTCCTGACACTTCTCAGAAAAAAAATCTTCTTATTAAAAACATATCTGTTCGGAATCCATACAGTTTATTTGGTCGAATAATAAGCTGTAAGAGTTAAAAAAAATGTAATTATGCTGAAAAGTACCGTACGTTCCTTATGCCATAAAATAATCGTGAGCCATCAGGGGCCGTTGATTTGCAGTTTCTCCCGTATTTTAATAAATTTAAATTTTACTAAAAAGGCTAGTTTTTAAAGCTGTTAAGATTTAAAACCCCTGAAAAATGCATACTAAAAAAATTTTTTTTCTCTTATCTCACAACTTTATTACCAGAGCAACAGAGTCTCGGAGCTTAGACTCTACATTTTTTATCGCCGCAAAAATACAAATAAATTTTCTACTTATTTAAAAAAATTAAAGATTTAAGAGATTACTGTAAGGGTACAATGAAAAGCTGATCTCTCACGTAATGGATTCTTTATTTGTCAATTTTGACGCTCCTGTTCCAATCTCGATAAATTTTTTGCGTCAACATGACGCCTGAAAGTGTATTTATTAGATACATTTGAAGTTGTTCTTCCAATTTACCCTCTTGTGACTTTTGGCATGCTTAAGACTTTTGTGACCCCATAATTTATGTCAACTTTGTAAAGTTCTACTATATTAGTTGGCAAGGTAGTTCGACATCTAATGGCCCTAAAAAAACGGTGAGCTTTTTAAGTAAACTCTTTCTTGACTGAAGTTAACAGCAATTATGACTGCCTGGATACCTTAGGGTGATCTTCTCTAGCCTGCTGTTGAAGCCTCAGACTGATCGGGAGAAAAATTACAAAGTCCGAAGCTTTGGAGCTCGTTGTAGATATCTTTCCCAAAGTTTCCTGGTATAACCTCAAAGACGTTGGTGTCTAAAGCACCTTTTTTTTGCAGACTCAGTTGTGTTGGTGATCTAAGATGGGGAGATTGGTACGTGATGCTTGCCCGTTGGAGACTGTCCCGTTGGCTCAAGTTTTTTTTCCCTTCATAGCTGTTAGGTTCGCCCAGCGCAGACCTTGGAGAGGATCAGTGATTCCTGGTTGAATGCTTAGAGTCGAGAGGGTAATATAGGGTCATCGGTCACCAGGGTTCCCAGCCTTGCGAAGAACAACTCCGCTCGTGATGACTGCGAGTGAATGACTGACTTAGTTTAATAGTGGCCGTCTTTAGTTAACATAGTCTTTTAGTCGACGAATCGCTTTCGGAAATGTTAGTAAAAATGTATTTGTTAGCAAGGTAGTTTAATCTTAGGTGGCCCTTAAAAGAACCGATGAGATTGATGATTAAGTAGGGAACGTAAATACTTTGCTTTTACCTGTAAAGGGCCAGTGGTGAAACTTTTAGCTATTCTTCATTATTATTTCTGATTATAAAGAGCTGGCTGCGGGTAGCTTGACCCTTACCTTTGAAGTCTTTATGTTTGAAGACTGTGATGGAGGGAGGTACGCCGCTGACCAAAGAATATCTCGTCTCGGGTCGTTCCCCGGATAACCAACCGCTCATCGTTAGTCGGGAAAATGTAGGTATGCCGTTGGGGATACGACCACTGAGAAGGAAGCCGTTGTTGCTGCTCTTGCTTCTCAGGGCAGTCGTCCCTGGCTTACATTTGTAGCCAAAAATTCTCTGACGGTACCAGGTGGGATGGTGGTACGGCTACATAACTCTGAAGTGTTGGAGCAGGTTGTGCTCTGGTTAGATACGTCTCCTAGAAATCTGCCGAAGACTTTATCGGTTATAATAATTATTTATTGGTGGCACTCGTCAATCTTGAAGATTTAGGGTGGATGTAGACCTAGGTCAGTTGCCCATTAAAAAAAAGTGTCGTCGGTAACCAGGATACCCAGCTGCACGACTGTCATCTACTTTCTCGATGCAGCTCGATAAACTGCTGGTAGACAAATACAATAATTACCGAGACTCTCTGGCTAATTATAAACACACTTATTTAATTATGTTGCAGGTAGCCTCGATTTTATGACGACGCCACCTAGTGGATCCTACTGAACTAAAGTGAAAAGCTGGCATATTTTTGCAAAACTTTGAGCTTATTTATTGCTATTGTTATTAAATTTTTCAAGATAAAAACCGTACTATACTAAAACCATCCAGAAAGTGTCAAGAATCGGTTTGCAAAATTTGAGCAAAATCGGTTAAGCAGTTTTCGTGGTTAGCGATTACAACGGTTTTAGCGACTTTGCTTTATATATAAGTAAGATACCATTCCAAACTTTGGGCAATTTTCTGTTATTTTAGTGAGAAAAATTCTTTCCTGTTTTAATGGTTTGCCAAAAAATTAAATACTTTTTATTGTTTTTATCTGGGCTGTAACAGGAATTTTAAGAATTGTTTGTTGAAGCTTTAAAAATATATTTTCTATTTGCACAAAACTAATTTCGACATAAGTTTTTAAAGGATTGAAGACCATTGATGAATAACTTACTCTGAATTGATTTCTAATGATAGAGGTCAGCAAAAAATTTTAATAGAAGTTATCCATGTAACATTTTCTTTTAATTATCGACTGTTTCTGTCAAAATTTTTTACTCTAAAAATAATGAACTGTACAATTAAACATCATAACTCGAAAGTAATATAGTAGAAAATGAATTTTTTGCTTCAATATTCTACAGAATCGCAAATACAATGTGTTTTCTCACAAGCTCGCCACAATATTCTATTTGTCCCTTCTTTGGTATTAGCGACGTTATAAGTTTAATAGTTTTTTTTAGATACAAATAAACTTGCCAGTTTTTATTGTCCGATGTAATTGAATCACCAATCATAAAACTAAGATATCTAGCTAAATTTCAGCAGCTGACTGCTTTATTTTTAGTTTTTCTGATCCTTTTTTTAGTTTTGAAAAACGACAATGGCTGTTGTTTGTTTCTTTTCTTAATATTTCCATATTCAAAGGTTTCTATTTTATGTTTATTTTGTTTTCAAGTAATTATGTTCGTCTGTATTAGTTTTTTCAACACCTTAGCAATGGTGTATGCTGCAACTTTCTCACATATGTCTTGAATCAAATTAACATATTCTCAGTCATTTTGAATTAATTGATTTGATCAAAAACACAAATTTCTTTAATGCCAATTCTTGCAAGTTTTTATTAAAAATTGCATTTTTGTATATTCAAGTAGTCCGTAAAAACTCTTCTTTTTCAGTTCACATTGTTTTACAAACTTCAGTAAAAGCAGTACAAATTCTGTAGTACTATTTTGTAAAAGAACTCCCTGAGAAACCGAATGTCGTATTTAGACTCAAGTTATCACATGGAATCAACGTACATTTAAAATAAAGGGTGTATTGCACACAATCTTTTGAAATTTACATACTAGAATCTGATAAAACGCATCAACTCTGCAAAGTTTTTGGCTTCCTGCATGACTGCCTATGAGATTTCTACATTCACTCTCGTCTTTGTATAGAAAGATCGGTTAAACAATTTTTTCTTGATCAGCGTAATTCATCTTCCAAAGTTCACCTTGAGTATTATTTGGTATCAGCACTGTTTCCTTTGGCAAATATTTAAGATATTTTACAACGGATTAAAAAAAATTCGGTCTTTCAAACATTATTTTAAGACTTTTTCTTAATGCAACTATAGCAGCATAAATATTATTTGTTCTCATACTTTTATTTATTTATTCATTTTATGCACAGAGCTTTTTTCAATTTCAATTAGAGTGGGTTCATTCATTTTTAGTTTTAAATAGTTAAAAGTGCAGTCTTGAAATTAATTTTAACTGCTGTCCAAAACAAATATAATTTTGTTGACATTACTTGTTGGTTCTTTTGTTGGTTTCACTTTTAGTTCCATTTGCTGCTGAATAAAAGGTATGAAAGAAAAATGAATTATTTAAAAAATTTACAGCATTATCAACTGCTTTTTAAGACATTACCGGGTTATTGTACGGGTTTTTATAAAACGTAAGAGATACATTATTAGTATTGTAGACATTTCTTTAAAATAGTTTTATCCCTACACAGTTTTAGTGATCTTGATTTGTCATAACGATATTTCGATGTGTAAAAAATGTAAAACCCTGTAAGGTTTATGTCAACTATGCTCAAACACAAAATCAATTCAATTTTCCCATCTAGTGTGACGTGCCCGTACGTATACACTAGTCCACTAACGTTAATAAAAATTATCGTACTACTTCTTTTATATTTTGCTAATTCTTCTTTTAATTTAAAACAAATACACCACCTACTTGAATTCTTATCAGTTTATAAATCTGTTTCCAAGAAGTTCCATACATAATAGGCTACCAACGGAAACGTATCACCCAACATTTTATTAATTTTAAACACTGTCCAATGCGTCAAATACTGATAAAAACTTATAAAAGCATTTACCCATCATAACAAATCCTAAAGTTATTTTATCTATAGACTTGCCATAAGATACCACATGAGCACTCTTAAAATCTAATTTATGCTTAATGTGCGTTCTTCTTATATCAGCTTGTTGAACTTTTAAGATCTTATTAATTTTATCTGTATTCTATATTAGAAAAAAAAAATGAAAACGATACTGTGAGCTTTATAAAACTACAACAGTTAATATTAAGTATGACATTTTTTATGTGTGGCAGTTATATTTGTTTATTTATTTTTTAATGCATTAACATAAAGTCTTCAGAATTCAAATAAAGCAAAATTCAATATCTGTAAAAATGAACGAAACACATCAAAACAAAGGACTAGTCTGAACTCTAATTAATGCCAAACATAGATTTACTCGTAAGTTAATCAATTTTTTTTGTAATAAGTGGTGGCAGCAAAATCAATGATAAAACTTATCATCAAATATAAAATAAGAAAATACTTTCATAACACGAAGCTCACTCACTATACAACGTACAATCAAACTCGTCTTTTATGACGGTTCCGTCCTTCTTCTTAAGAGCGAATCGATTAAAAATCTGTTAAACTATTTTATCTTTTCGATCTATAGCACATTTTAGTATCATCATTGATCTTAGCTTTCACTCGTTATTAAAAGACTTATATTTGTTCGGATATTGTCAGCAGAAATCTTTAATTAACTGGTAACAAAATAGATGCTCACTATTGAATTATGGAAAATTAGTTGAAAAACTCGTTCTTATTATTTCATTCTCAATCTTACGAATTCATATCCAAATGTAGGTTTAAGAGTCGAAAAAGTTTCTGTTATAAATTGAAATAAATTTTTTTTGTAATAGTTCATTTTCTCCAGTCTAGATGTTGAAACTAAAATTTGTTTATAATTCTTATCAACCACTGATACAACTGGCTTTAGAATCTTAAGAGACTTATCAAGCTGATGTAAAATGGAAAAAAACATACTGGTAAGGAATTTATCTTTCAAAGAAGTATCCAAGCTCTAAAAAAAAAATCGGATAAAAAATAAAAAAAGCTGGATGACGTATATAAAATCGTTTTTAGAGTTTATAGTGTGTGAATCTGAAAATTGAAAAATCTTTCAAATAATTAGTTTTTGCTTTTCGGGCTGAAAGAAAGGGTCGATTGTAGTGGGGTATGGACGCGCTGCGCGCTTCCATTGCAAAACAAAATATCGTACGCTCCAGCACTTTTATGCTGCTCGGCTATTATTTTTTTCTTAATGTATGGACTCGGCTATTATTTTTTTCCCAGTGTAATATATGCGGTTTTTCTTTCAGAAAACAATTAACAATTAAGAAAATTACTAGGGCAGTTAAGAATACTGGAACTAACCTTACAACCAGACAAATGTATATTCCTTAGAAGGGAGGTTATTTACTTAGGACACATCATCTCTGAAAGGGGAGTCAGGCCAGACCCCAGTAAAACTTGTGCAGTGGCTAAATTTCGTGTACTAATAACTAAGAAAAATATTAAACAATTCTTTGGACTAGTAGACTGCTATTATCGCTTCATTCCAGACTTCTCTAAAGTTGCAATTTCTCTAAATTGAGTATTAAAAAAAAGTGTCCCATTTGTTTAGCTAAATTTACGAATAGAAGCATTTGACAAATTTGAAAAAATTTAATGCACCCAACTTGTTTTACAATATTCTGATTTTACGTGCTTCTTTATTGTAACTACAGACACCTCTGATCTTTTCCTCGAAGCCATCCTAAAGTAAGGAGAAATCGGTATAGACATACATATTGCCTACGTTTTGAGAGGTCTAAACTTCGCGGAAATCAAATATTCTTGTACTACTACGGAAAAAGAATTGCTCGCTATGATTTTTGCTGTGACACATTTCCGACTGTATTTCTATGGACAAAGATTGTCCTTAGTAACCGATGACAGGTCTTTAGTCTGATTATATTCTGTCAAAGATCCAACTTCGCGAGTAGCACGTTAAAAAAATTCAGTTACACAAAAATGACTATACTGTTGTCTATAAAGCAGGAACAATAAACTCGAAGGTGGACATGCTCTTACGAAACACGGTATCCCTAACCTACTCTCAACTGCCCCAAGATATCCTATACAAGATTAAAATTGATAGGGCTTTCTATATAGACACCACAAAATCAGTTCTTTCTGACATTACCTCTGATGGAACTAGACGGAAACAGATGCCCCAGAAACAGATAGACACTCGGCCTACGAACTGATATGCATGAACAATGGACTAGAATCCATTCTCGCCCTTGCAACGGTACCATTGGGTTCGGAAGGTCTTGCAAATCCGGCACCGGTGTGCGAAACACAATCGGCTTCCAGTCCGTAAAAACAGCTAAGAGAACAGATTGAGAGCGCTTGTGCTGATGGTTTATCCCTGGTACTCAAGTCGTCACAGCTAGGAAAGGAGCGAAAAAGAACAAAAAGAGATAGGGCTTGCGTTGATAGTTTTCCCCTGGTACTCAAACCGTCGCAGGAGCCCTCAGACAGTCTGCCCCTGGTATCCAGATCGCCAAATCAGAGAGAACAAAATAATGAGAAAAAAGCAGACGCCTCTGTTCAAAGAAATCAGGGAGACGCCCGTAAAAAGATAGAAAATAATAAAAGGAAAGAAAATTTTAGAGATTGAAGACTGATAACGGGTGGAAGAAGGCGTGTGTTCTAGTATTGCATCCCGACAACTTACCAGCAAATTTATCGTGTTTTATGATACGTAGGTCATGTTAAAGTTAACGAAAAGTTGTCGGAGAACAATACTGAAACACATCCAAGGGTGGGAATTGACGTCGATAGTTCAGTTCACCAACGACAGCTACGACGACATGGCCGTAATATTCGTAATTTAGCATATTAAGTTCTCGAGACATCAGTTGCTAATAAGAACAGGTATTATCGCACATTTTATGTCGGTATTGTGCAAACAATTAAAAGACTTGGAAATAATTGACATCATAAAAATGAGACATGACAACCCCAAATAAGGTTCTAAAATACAGAAGGATTTATAAAACAAACAGATAATTTTCTCCTTACTTGTAATAGACAAGTCAAAAATTATATCTTCAGTCATTACGTGCTTATTTTGACAGTTCCCTGTCTGGTTACCGACTTTTCAATTTACTGTGAAAATGCAATTGCATCCTCCACACCTTTGGCTTTTATGACTATGTCTCTTTTCTTTGTGGTGACAACACTTTTAGCTGCGGCATTGGCCTCGTCAGGATCAAAGATCGCCTTGATTGGTGTCAGCACATAAGCAATGGTCTGCCCTTCGGCCATTTTCATCAGTACTTTTGTCGTTGCATCTACTCTCTTCTTCTTCTTCTTTGTTTGCCTCTGCCTGTTTTCTTTTTCTTAGACGCATGGCTTGTTGGCGTTTTTCAGAGCTGTTTGATAGGCTCCTGTTCCTTTTAACTCGCTTTATCTCCTTAAGGGCAGTGTTCAGAGTTCTTCTCTAAACATGCCATCGGAAAGCATATCTTCCATGCTCTCTGTATTGCAGGGATTTAAAACACTCTTTCCAACTTCTCGTTACATTTTCTTTCCTTAAAAGGACGCTTTTTCTAGTTGACTCAGCTTCTTCCAAGTGTTATAGCGAGGCTTTTAGACCATTTTTGACGGCGTTTGCTGTATTTCCATACTTTTCATTAATTGCTTTGAGCTTCTCTTCAATCTCTCTTGTTTAAAACGAACTTTCTCAGTCTCTTGCATTTTCTTCACTTTTAGCTCAGCATTCTCTTTCCAGAAAGGCGACCTCATCTTGCGTCTAGTTGCTGAAGCCAGACACATTACTACCCTCGCTGACGTTACAACCTATGCTGGAAAGGCTTCCTCTTCGTCCTGTATCTGTAAAAACAGGCCATGTAACATTAAACAGTCCCGGTTGGCCATGAGACACGTCTTTGTGCCCCCCCCCCCCCGGAATCCGTAGGGCCAGCGGCAGTCATCCGGGCTTGCACCGTATCGAAACTGCCAGCGGATTCCCTTAAAGAAGTTACCGCGTGGGGTACAAGTTTCACATGGACGTTTTTCATTTTTTTATTCTTCTTTAGTTCTTATTGACCGCCGAAGGTCCACACTTCCCTTTTTTCCAAAAATAAGTGTCTGGAAATGGTTCAAACCAGCGCAGCAGCCCACTTCGTTGCCAAAAATAGGCGCTACTTGCTCGGGCCGGCTGAAAGTCGCCACTCACCCTCAGTCCCACCCGGGCAGACTGCCCTGGCGTTGTTTAGAGAGTGTGGAAGTGGTGTATGTATATGTTGGTACACTACAGTAATTTCAGCGAGACGAGCACTAGGCATACAATCCCACAACCGGTGCATACAACCCGATAAAACGAGCTGGCGTATACAAGGCACTAAAAATGTAGCCATGTAGCCTCCTCAGTGGTAGTCAGCCTAGATTAGTCAGCCCACAGCATCTTTTTTTTGTTTATGAAGTGTGCAGCCACATCAAATGCGATTACCCAGACTTGCCTGAGCCTTATCGTCTAGCTTCACCCGCCGCCAGGCCCCCCCACGGCAGCCAGAGAAAGACCCCACCACACGCAAACCGAAACACCTAGTAAAAATACCTGTGTAGCAGCGGTAGCAGTTTTTTTTTTTTTTTTTTCGTGGAGGGAAGGGAAATGCATTGAGGCACACTGCAGAGACAGCAGTAGTGTAGAACTCGGTAAATTTTTTTTATTAGACCACCCATACGCACGAAAACCCCCCCATGTCTCGTGGCTTTCGATCCACCTCGGAACCGAGGACCAGCACCTTGTCTAGCGCTTTATAGTAGGCCGCATATTTAGCCAGCACCACTATAAGTTTAATGCTTTCTCTTGCTGATAGGTAAAAAGTACCCAGTGCAGCGTAGGTCCACATAAGCCTGTCTTTCAAGTCAAAGTTTTTTTGCCTCATTTTGATCCTGTTTGGGCCTTATCCCTAGCCTTTTTTAGGGCTCTTCTAAATAAAGGGCAGCTCCCGCTGCCTGCTTCGTGCTTGTTGTCCGTTGTTTTGCAAAGGAAGCACCGTGCTGGGCCTGGACACTCTTTCTTCTAGTGGTTTGAGCTTCCACACCGAGATGTGTCCATATCCCAGGCATTTGTAACATCTTGTTACTTCAATTCTTCTTCTTATTCGGCAGCTTACAAAGCCAACGCGTAACCTGCCTTCCTCTTTTACTTGTTTCGCAGTTGCTTCGTCCACATTTATTAACGCCAGCCTCTGTCCTTTGACATTTGGCTTTAAGAGAGCTACTTCTGGCTCCTAACTCTTAAGTCCAAAAGTCCTAGCGAAAGCCTCTTTGACCTCATCTTCCTCTACAATGGCATCCAGGTCTCGGACCTCTAATGTCACTTTTCTGTTGCTCATTTTGACAGTACCCTGTCCGGCTACCGACTTTTCGATTTGCTGTAACAATGCAGTAGCATTCTCTACACCTTTGGCCTTACTAAGTATGTCTCCTTTTTTTGTAGTGACAACACTTTGGACTGCCACATAAGCCTCATCAGGGTCAAAGTTCACCTTCATCATCCTTAGTACCTTTGCAAAGGTCTGCCATTCGGCCATCTTTACTACTACTGTTCTTGTCGCGTCCACTTTATTTTTCTGGCTTGTTGGTCTTTTAAAAGAATCTCTTCTTGTTTGCCACTGCCTGTTTTCTTTTTCTTTTGAAACATGGTTTTCTGGCGTTTCTCAGGACTGTCTGATGAGCTACTGCTTGTTTTACTTCGTTCTATTATTATTAGGGCAGTGTTGAGAACTTTTTTTGAACTCTTTGGACTGCCACGTTAGCCTTATCGGGGTCAAAGTTCGCCTTCATCGTCTTTAGCACCGTTGCAAAGGTCTGTCCTTCGGCCATCTTCACTACTACTGTTGTTGTGGCGTCCACTTTTTTCTTTTGGCTTCTTTTGTCATTCAGGGGAAATTCTTCTTGTTTGCCACTCCCTGTTTTCTTTCTCTTTGAAGACGTAGTCTGCTGGCGTTTCTCAGGGCTGTCCGATGGGCTTCTGTTTCTTTTACTTCGTTCTATTTATTTTAGGGCAGTATTCAGGGTTTTTTTCTGTATATGCCGTCGAAAATTATCTCGCCTTTGTTCCCTCCACTGCAGGGATTCAAATGACGACTTCCAAGCGTTGGTATACATATCTTCTTCAGTAAGACAGCCTTTTCTTAGCACCTCTGCCTCTTGAAGATGCTTAAGCGCCGCTTTAAGCCCATTTTTAACAGCGTTCGCTGTGTTGGCGTACTTATCGTTAATCATTTGTAGCGTCTCTGTTATGTCTTTCGTTGTTGATTGGACTTTATCAGCAACTTGCTGTTGCTTTACTCTGAGCCTAGTGACACTTTCTTTTAAAGAGGCAAGCTCCTCCCTTGTCTGGTTGCTAAATACTGACATGTTACCGTCTTCGGTGTCGTTAGTGCCTATACTCGACAGGCTTCCTCTTCGTCCTTTGTCTGTAAGAAAAGGCCATGGAACATTTAGCAGTCCCTGTTGGCCATGAGACACGTCTTTGGCCCCCCCCCCCCAGAATCCGTGTGGCCTGCGTCAGTCACCCGGGCTTTTACCAGATCGGAACTGCCGGCGGATTCCCTCAGAGAGGTTACCGCCTGGGGTACTAGTTTTACATTGACGTTTTTCATTTTGGCATCTTTTAAGTGTCGTACTGACCCGCGAAGCCCAGCACTACCCTTTTTTTTAGAAATAACTATTTGGAAAGTGTTAAACCCAGGGCAGCAGCCCTCTCTGTTACCAGTGAAAACCGCTACTTGCTCGGGCCGGCCGGGAGTCGCCACTCTCCCTCAGTCCTCCTCGCGGAGACTGCCCTGGTGTTGAGTAACAAGACTAATAATGGTGTTTGTGTGTAATGTATGTCTATGTTGGTACACTACAGTCATCTCAGCGAGACGAGTGGCAGGAGTATAGCCCCACGACCGTGCAGACAACCCGACAAAACGAGCTGGCGTAAGGCACTAAGGCGCTGCCATATAGCCTCCTCAGTGGTAGTAAGCCTAGATTAGTCAGCCCACCACGTCTTTTTTGTTTATAAGGCGTACAGCTCTATCAGATGTTGTTACCCAGACTTACCTGGGCCTCATCGTCCGGCTTTACCCGCTGCCAGGCCTCCAACGCAAACCCGGGAAAGCCCCTGCCACCCGCAATTCGGGAAAATCCGTAAGTATCCCTATGTTTTTTTAGTGAGAGTATGATGCATGTATCTATAAAGAATGTTATAACTGCCGCTTACTTCCATACACGACCAGAGATAAGTAGGGAGATTGCCAGTGCCTATGTTAAAAAGTCTGCCGATTTTTCGGCGCTGACTTGAGCGCCAATCCATCGTGGCCAGCAGAGGAACCGTGCACATGTTTTCTATTGGCTGGCGGCTTGTAGGCTCGGCTCGCGAGGAGAGGTAAGGGGAGATCAGTGAGGGAGACATGAGAATCCAAATGTGTGCATCGGTGATGGAGATGGAGATGGAGGAGAAGCTAAACCTATATGTATATGCATACAACGGGCTATATATCTATAGCTGTAGTTGTACACTGCTAATACGGAGAAGAGCTGCGCGTATTACTTTTATCGCTTTTCCTTCCTGAAAGAAAGATAAGCTTTTTAAATGCAGTTGATCATTCGTTCAACTACAATAAACAAAAACATAATTGTCAGGTTATTAGCAATTTTTTTTTTTCATTTTTAAAAAAATGACAAGCTCAACGCAATTAACATATTATTATGCTTTATTAATAAACGAACGCCTTTATCCCAATAATCCGGTGCGCTCAATTGTTCTTCACTTTTACGATAAGTGAAATTATTGAATAATAAATGAAGGCATTCACCACAACGACACAGTACGCTCAAATATTTTTTGTGCTTAGTTATGTTATTTACTAATATACTGAACGCATTCATCCAAACGCCCCATTGCGCTATCTTTATTATTTAATTAATTTATTCTTTTTCACCATTAACACATAATAGCTTAACGGCAGTAATGCGATAAAGCTTAAATTAAATCTTAAGCTTCGAAACTTAACGACAAACATATGTAACTTTTAGTCTCTTCTGACCATGAGCTTCGATAGCTCAGGTGGCTAGAGCTGCGTGAGCGTAGAATTTCGTTTTACGGCAGTGGGTTCTAATCTCACTCGGAGCAAATTTTTTTTTTTTACTATTACAACATTACTAAAAAGGTTTAACACTTCTTTTTCATAATTACTTACGTATTTTGTTTGACCAGTGACCAAAAACATTTTTTTATTTTTTTCAATATTAGTATACGATCCAAGAAAATTTTTTTCCATTCACGGCTAAAAAAATCATTTGACGCATTGAGTACAAGATTTTCAAGTGTAGTTGATTATTTATTCAATTAGAAAAAGAAAAACACAATTGTCCAGTTATTAAAATTAGTAATATTTAATATTATATTGCACTATTCAACACTTTTTTATTTCTGTATATAATTTAAGTTTCTAGAAAATTAATTAGCATTATCCGGTATTTCTTGCCAATTTCAAAAAAGCATATGACATGTCATATCTGCTCGGTGCGCGCTGCGCGCATGATCAAACAGTACACCCATCCACATAGACATATATATATATATATATATATATATATATATATATATATATATATATATATATACATATATATATAACTGTATTAGCGCGTTACTACCCGCAGCGCTGTTGTTTTGTTCTCAACCGCGTCTGTTTTGTTTTTATCATACTGATTGACGGTGCTGTCGATCGTGCGAATCAGTCTTGCTTAGAGAGTTTTCTTGCATTAATTATATATTACCGTGACACTAATTTTAAGTAATTAGTATACAGTGTTGTGCAGTTTTTGGCAACGATCACTTCAAGACATTAATACTTCGTCATAGGAGATTTATTTTAGCAGGGAGAGTATTAATTACGTTTCTTTTCTGACATTCATTTTTTTTTTTTTTTTCCACAATGTATGCGTTCAGTATACCTGCTATTTTTTTGCTGTGTTTTACGACTATGTAGCATTTTTCTGCCGTTGTATATACTTGTTGTTATAGTTGAAGCGAGTACAACAGAAAAATGGAAAAAAACAGCGTTTATGCAAGGTGCCAAAATTGTCACTGCCACAACGGCCCTCACAATGGACATACGTTGCGTCGATTCCCTGCAGACAAGAAGCGACAATCTGTTTGGATTACAAACTTAGGTATTTTTTAGTTATAGATATAAATTAGTTTGGTGATAAGGCAAATACATATGTGTGTTTTCGTGTGTATTTCTGTACGTTATTAGTTTTTATGTACACTCGCCACGGCTTCATTCTTTTACCGCAGAATTGGAATTTGCAGCTTGTTTAACTGTGTCCTTTTTTTTATGTTTTTTTTTTTTATATCTCAATATGACATGTAACCTTATTGAAAAATAATTTAGAATTGCATTTATAATTATGATCTGTAGAAATCTCCAAATTTTTTTAGTATGATTACTTTTAGATAAACCTATTTAATTTTGAAATAGATCTACAAGTTGTTATTTTTTTAATAACACAAGAAAGAACGGGTCAAGTATGCGTTAAAGCGTGTGTGTTAGTTTATGTTAGTCCATCCATATGAGAAAAATAACCGCCAGTGATGCTGCATATATTTGCGCTCTTCTCATCTTTCAGAACTTTTCTCCCGCTAACTATGTGATGTACGTCCTTAAGTCACAAAATTACCTTAATCTCATAGTAAAAATTGTGAAAGAATAAAACGCAATAAAAATTAATTATTGTATTTACAGTATACAAACATTTTTTTTTCAATTCTTAAAAATGTTGAAAAAATATGTAAAAATCGTATAAACAATTATATATGTATTGCAAACGTCATAAATTATTAATAATTAATAATGAAACTATTTGCTGAGGTGTTGTATGGTGCGAATGGAACCGGAAGTACGTCAAAGGGGGGAGTGAAGGGGGAGTAACATGCAAAATCCACTTCCGTCACACATTTTCTCAAGGTCGTCAATCTGAAATCGTTGATTTACTCTCACACATAACGCGCCTATAGAAGTATAACTTTAAAAACGAATTTCTTAAAACTAATTAATATCTTTCCCAGAATGTTAGTTGTGTGTAACAATCCTAATAGTACATCATAAGTTGTTAAAAGCAGACTTATGCTTAAGAACGGCATGGATGGGGTAGATATATAATCCACAATAATTTCAAGTGTAGGATTTTTCCGTTTATAATAAAAAATACTTGAAATATTCAGATAATACTTTTACATTTTTGGCGATCATTTAAGTAAATGATAGACGCCATCCAATCAATCAAGAATAATTTTTAATATCGAAACTGATTGTACCAGCCAGAAATATTTTTTCTAACAGGTAACACTGCAACGAAATTCTGGGCACCGTCTTCCAAGCGATCTGCGGGAATTTGTGACGGACATTTTAATGATGCTGATTTAGTGAAAGACAATACCGGCAAAATAAAGGGTTTAAAACGGAACAGTACTCCTATTCATTGGCAGGCTCCTGAAGCAAAAGTTGTTTATGACAATTATATGCAAAAATATCACGTAGCACATACACAGCAGCGATCTAAAGTAAAAAATATGGTACTTACAGAAACAACGGCTTTAGTTGACAATGCGTCTTTAGCATCATTTAGTAATGCTGATGTCTCGTCAGATAGTGCTGATGGGGCATCAGAATCGCTAAACGAATGTCAAGGCGTTCAAATTAATCCCATCGAAGTATCAGTTGATTTCCATATCGAACAAAATTTTGCTGTAAATAGTGAACAAACTTTCGGCGTGAATGACGTAGTGGAGGAAATTCCGATTCTCAGAAAAAGACCAAGCGATGTAACGTATCCATCCGGTAAAAGATTATTTTTTGATTCTGAAGATGTTGAGAGTAATGAAAAATACTTAAGTTATGAGAGGGACAGTCAAGAGAATAAGACTGAAAAATTTGATAGTCGCATTAACAATGTTTCTAACGTTTGTAATGTTCCAAGGACCGATTTTAAAGTGTCTGATACAGCTAATTCTTCTTCAAATATAACTGATACAACTTCTTCAAAGATCAAATCAAAATCTACTTTACTCAAAGCTCGGCAGATGATTCTTAGACTCCAAAAAAGAGTTGCAGATTTAGAAGACGACAAAGCCAAGTACCAAAGATTAATTAAAAATTTAAAACAACAAGTTAAACGTAAGGAACACTCCATCCAAAATTTAATGAACACAGAAATTCGTACCATCGACGACATCTTAGAAGGCAAAGGTCTTTCTAAAGCTGCAACTACTTTAATTAAAATGCAATTAAAACGAGACAAAACCGAATATAATGAAGAAGAAAGAAACCTTTGTGAAATTATTTATCATTCAGCAGCGTGTTACAGTCGGTTGCGGGATCTTAAAGTGCGGTTGGCCGGAGAATCAACGGTTAGAGGGTGGGTCGCTGAATACGATGTTTTACCGGGATTAAACAATGTAGTATTGCAAATGCTTGATAAAATGCTTACGTCGTTACCTCCTGAAGAACGCGTGTGCGCTTTGAAATTCGATGAAATGTCTATAAAATCCGGTGAAGAGTATTCTAAAGCTCAAGATTTAATTGAAGCGTTTGTTGATATGGGTGAGAATCGAAGGGGATCGAAATTAGCAAATCACGCGTTATTATTCTGTTTGGATAGTATAAATGCAAAAAATCCTTGGCGCCAATTATTGTCTTATGGATTTAATGAACATGGTGCATCGTGCGAAGAATTATACGATATTTTGTTGGAAACGTTAAGGGCTTTATTTAAGATAGGAGCGAATGTTAAGGCCATTGTTTGCGATCAGGGTTCTAATAATCAAAAACTTGCTTGGAAATAGCTAAATTCATCCGTTAAAGAACCTTTTTTTCATCTTGATGATCGTAAAATTTATGTAATTTTTGATTGGCCTCACCTTATTAAAAGATTGCTTGTTCAATTTAGATCTCATAGGTATATATATGTAAATGATGAAATTGTCATGAACTTCAGAGATATACTTGAGACGTGGAAGCTTGACTCAAATAACTGTACATCAAACGTATTAGGATATTTAAATCAAAGCCATTTCACACCAAACAATTTTGAAGTTATGAATGTTAAATCAGCTATGCAACTGTTGAGTCGTCGCATGGCTGCTGCTGTTCATACTGCTTCTCAGGATCCTCATGGGTTAGCATCAGATACTGCGGCAAAATCTGTACAATTTATCGAGACATTAGATGCAGTAATAGATGCTTGCAATAGTTATTCTTTGCGCACAGTTGACAAACAGGAACGCCATTTATCCAATGACAATCCAGAGATCCTGGAACGCTTAAATTCATTTATTGATTGGTCTGAAAAATGGTATACTGTGGTTGTAACTAAAAGCTCTACGGGTAAAACTTGTATTAAATGCTCGAGACCACCTTGTTTTACTGGTTTACCACAAACAGTAAGAGCTTTAACTTTACTTTATCAAGATTTAAATTCAGATTTTCCTAACTTTGCGCTCGCGACAGGTCTTTGCAACCAAGATAGCGTTGAACATTCTCATTCCAAATTTCGAGAAAGATGCGGTTTTAATTTTAATCCTACCTGCAGAATGTATCGTTTAAGTTTTAGACACGTCTTATCAACTGATGATATTGGTACCAGTAAGCGAGGTAATGTTATTTTAAATGAAACTCACTCATCGGTTTCATTGAGTGCAAAACCTGTAAATACTAATGAAACAACATCGTTGGGTACAACTGAAAACAGTGAACAATCAAATTTTGATCTAAATTTTTATCCACATGTAGAAGAAAGTGTTATGTTACCTGAATATAACTCTGCTGAAGTTGACGAAATTAATGAACTTTTAAATGTTGCTGAAGTAATGCAATCATTTGTACCCATCGATTCTAGTACAGCGCCAGATTTCGAAGAAAAACATTTGTTGGAACAAAATTCGATTATATTTCTCAGTGGCTATGTATGTAAAGCGTTGCTAATAAAAAATAAGTGTTCTGATTGTGAAAAAATTATGTGTAAGCCTTTGACAGATTAATTAAGTGACAGCGAAATATATTTAGAAAAAAGGGAATATCCTCATTCAGATCCGAATTTGCCCAGCATCGCTTATTTAACTAGAGCAGGTGATTACTTTGTTAAAATAATAAGTTGCCAGTTGCATGCTTTTAACGATCACCACTTAAGTGTTTGGTATCAAAGAAAATTGCTTTTAAATTTGAAAGAAATTGTCGAAAAATACACGAATGAGAAATTTCCTGAACGGTTTGATAAAACCAATAAATGTTACAACCACAGATTGTTTGCGTTAGAAAAGCTGTTATTAGTCAAAATTTATCGGAAGACAAGTGATCATAATCACAGTAAAAGGCATGATTTAGATAATGAGTCTGTCACTAAAAATAAGAAATTGCGAATTGTAAAACATCGATAACATGTTGCGTATATATGTAAATATTTATGTTGTAGTCTTAAGGTAATTAAGTGTTATAAAAATATGGAAATGTTTCATCATTCTGGCATCTTATTTTTCAAATAATTTGTGACAAAATATTTAAGGTTTAATGTCGGTTTTAAGATTAAAAACATTGATAATTTGATTTTTTGTAATTCAATGCTCAAGGTAACCTTTGGGTGACGTTCTTAGTAGATATAGTTATAATGATAAATAATTTTGTTAAGTTACATATGTTAAATTCTATTACTAGTGCTGAATAAAGTAAACGCACTGTATTTTATTGTAGAAGAATCGTACAGCAAAATTTCATATTTTAGTTTGCATTACAATTAATGACGTTAATAAATTCTTGAATTGCTCGAAAGTATTCCAAAAAGTAGTTTAAAACTTTTTTTTAAAATTATGAACACAATACTTTTTTTTTCATCTATTGTACATTAAAAATGATTGATTAGTATGTCTTAGAAAGTCATGTAGAAAGAATTTCTTGTTGTAGTGCCAAAGAATGTAGATTGTTTTTGTGTTGTACATAACATTTAGTAGAAATTATTATTATTATTATTTTTTTTTTTACTATTATTATTATTAATATTAGCTGTAATAAATGTAAATAATTTCTCGCTTTAAATAGGATACAAACGAGATAGGATGTGCTGCTGTGTGTGATAGGAGTCACGAATTTAAATTTCTGTAAAAATTTTGTTCACTACACGATATTTATTATTTTTATAATTATGTACATAATGAATGCGTCACTGAGAATTGTATTATATCTTTAAATTCGAGTCGTAAGATAATCGCTTGATGAATTAATTATAGTGCTTTCGGAAAACAATTCAACTTACAAATCAGTACTTAAAATTATAAGAGTTACAAAAATTCGCAGTTTTTATTAATTCGTTGTATTACTTAATCAGTAGTTTTTATTGTTTAATTTGTCTTAGAATAGTATTTTCAATAAATTTGTCGAGCACTCAACAAATTAAAAAAAAAAAAAAAAACGCGTGCGTAATGTGGCCACATTTAGTGTGCCGGTCTCAAGCCCGGAAAAACTACAGAGAGAGCGTACATTTTTTCATAATAAATCATTACAGGTATTAACACAAACAAAGCTATAATAACTTTATTTTTTTATAATTACTTTGTCATGAAAAGTAATTTTAAAAAATGTTTTTGGTCACTGGTCAAACAAAATACGTAAGTAATCATGAAAAAGAAGTGTTAAACCTTTTTAGTAATGTTGTAATGATAAAAAAAAAAAAATTTGCTCCGAGTGAGATTAGAACCCGCTGCCGCAAAACGAAATTCTACGCTCACGCAGCTCTAGCCACCTGAGCTATCGAAGCTCATGGTCAGAAAAGACTAAAAGTTACATATGTTTATCGTAAAGTTTCGAAGCTTAAGATTTAATTTAAACTTTATCGCATTACTGCCGTTAAGCTATTATGTATTAATGGTGAAAAAGAATAAATTAATTAAATAATAAAGATAGCGCAATGGGGCGTTTGGATGAATGCGTTCAGTATATTAGTAAATAATATTACTAAGCACAAAAAATATTTGAGCGTACTGTGTCGTTGTGGTAAATGCCTTCATTTATTATTCAATAATTTCACTTATCGTAAAAGTGAAGAACAATTGAGCGCACCGGATTATTGGGATAAAGGGGTTCGTTTATTAATAAAGCATAATAATATGTTAATTGCGTTGAGCTTGTCATTTTTTTAAAAATGAAAAAAAAAAATTGCTAATAACCTGACAATTATGTTTTTGTTTATTATAGTTGAACGAATGATCAACTGCATTTAAAAAGCTTATCTTTCTTTCAGGAAGGAAAAGCGATAAAAGTAATACGCGCAGCTCTTTTCCGTATTTGCAGTGTACAACTACAGCTATAGATATATAGCCCATTGTATGCATATACATATAGGTTTAGCTTCTCCTCCATCTCCATCTCCATCACCGATGCACACATTTGGATTCTCATGTCTCCCTCACTGATCTTCCCTTACCTCTCCTCGCGAGCCGAGCCTACAAGCCGCCAGCCAATAGAAAACATGTGCACGGTTCCTCTGCTGGCCACGATGGATTGGCGCTTAAGTCAGCGCCGAAAAATCGGCAAACTCTTTAACATAGGCACTGGAAATCTCCCTACTTATCTCTGACACGACGGTTGCTAGTTTTCTGTGGCCTGCATAAGCATTGAGGCGCCATCCACGGCGGCAGCAGAAAGCGAATAACAAGGAGCATAAACAAGGCCGGCTAATACATCCACATCGATAAAGACGGAGGGCACGCGTCCCCCGTCAACACCGCTACAGATACGCACGCCTTATAATTAGTGCCTACGACCACTATTACGGAGAGTCACCCCAACTGCCCATCGTCACCTCACATTCTAAGACGATGCCCCAATTTGCTACCCGGGGAAGCGCCCGGTATGAAGAAACTAGAAAAACCTAACCCGAAGGTAGTAGCAGTAGCAGCAGCAGCAGCAGCGCAGCAGCAGCAGTAGTACTTTAAGCTGCGTGGGTAGAAAATACCTCTTAACTCTTGCTATCACTAGTTCTCTTTTTTTTGGAGGTCACAGCTTCATGCCATTTTTCAGGGCTTTCTGAGGAAGTCCTATGTCGCTTTGTCCGTGAAATTTCTTTTAGGTCACTGTTCAGAGTTATTTCTGCTTATGCCATCGAAAAATATCTTTTCAATGTTTCCTGATTTGCAGGGATTTCAAGCACTCCTTCCACCGTTCAGTGTAGTTATTTTCTCTAAAAACGACAACTTTTTTAAGTAGGTGAACCACGGCGGTTCTAGCACCCCCACCCAGCTCCCCCCCTGAGGTAGTCGTGGGGGGAGAGGCTCTAGCTATAGCTGTTGGTTGATAAGAGGCGGTAAAGTAGAGGCGGTGGTGGGGGAGAGGCTCTAGCTATAGCTGTTGGTTGAGAAGAGGCGGTGGAGGAGAGGTGGTGGTGGGGGAGAGGCTGATCGGGCGGTGGGAGGAGGGACATAGGCGGTATAGGTAGTAGGGGCGGTAGGTGGTGCGGTCTACTCGGATGGTAACGTCAGGGGAAGGGGGCCTCTTCCGGATGCTGTGATGTCAGATGGTACTGACAGCTCCCTTCCTTTACAACCGCGAATCGAGCTCCAACGTCATCAGGATGGGTCCGAAAGGTGTAGGTGACAAGCCCAACGTACAGCGCGAGAGGAAGATGATCAAGCACAAACGTGTGTTTCTTATCAGCGGATTTTATATTCTTCTTCCGCTCATTGTTTTAGGAGTCTCAGCGTAATCGTTTTTTTTTTGTTCTTTTCAAGAGCGGGCGTATCTAGTTGTTGGAGAGGAAATTTCATTGGGAAAAGCAGATCGCGTATCCCGTTTCACTGTGACCAACAATGGGGGTGATCCCATGTGTTGCACACACACACACACACACGCACATGCACACATGGGCGCGCGTGCACCATCAGTCGTAGCTGATGACTTTTTCTCTCATAATTTGGAGGTATAATACACCAGCATCACATTTTTTCTTCTCAAGAGCTTGTGTACTTATCGAGTTGTTAAAGAAAGAATATCTTCTGTTTTAATACCAAAAGCAGAAAGCGTATTTCTTTGAACTGCCCCAAAACTGACCCACTCATTTTTGGCACAGTACTTTACCAATGAATACATCATTTCTTATCTATATGCATGCATGCATGTATTAGCCATGACTGATTAAAATACAAGAAAGAGGAAAATTTTTTTGCGTCTTTGACAAGAGATGTTTGCTTAAAATATAATTTATCAGCTGCTCACTAGATAACGTATGTAATTGACAGTAGAGACTTGTACAATGTACATGAGGCGCTAGAGTTTAAAGTCAGTAGTTACAGCAACACAAGTACAAGTCAGTTATGACGAAGTGGACTCTGCAAATGGAAGCAGTAGTGATAATCATAAATACGCAGATCTCTACTGGCCTTGTCCCTAGTTCTCTTGAATAAGAGGATGGAGATTAAAAATCAACACTTATCAATATTTTTTTGTGATTATTTTATTAATACACATAAAATAATATCACTCCTCTCATCTAAGAGTGAAAAAAATTGGTTGACCGTTATCGCCAACTCTATTTAATTTCATTACAATTGGTTCTCCCAACCAATTCTCTCCAATTTGCATCGCGTCCGGCTGCTGCTGCTTCTGTGGCTAAGGCTGCTGTTGAGGCTGCAGTTGTGAAAAAAAAAAAAAAATCATGAAACTTCATTTTTTTAATTAAAAATTTTAATTGAAAAAAACAATATACCTGCCACTGCTGCTGCTTTTGTCTCTGCTGTTCCAGTTTCGGACCCTGCTGTAGAATAAAAAAAGAAGTTCAACAAAATGGTTTTATTATAATGTAAGAAATTATTATCATGGATATTGCAACTTTTTATTTTACTTTACAGTTCCGTTAACAGCATCCTTATTAGAATTCATTTTTTGGGTGAAGAAAAGAGCTTGACTGGTGTCGTTGTCGAAAGTTATAGAAACAACAATTCTATAAAAGAGTAAAAAAAACATATCAATAGCGCATAACAATTACAAGAACATTAATTTTATCACTCAATGTTTAGGAACAGCATACTACAAAACAATTTTCAACCATTGACTATTTTAAAATAATTTTTTGTTTAAAGTATTCAAACGATAGTATACATGAAATTGATTAATATAAAAAGTATATTTTCATATTACTTAGAAACTTTTACATCTAACACTTTGTAAAATTTTCAAATTTTTTCTTTTGTAGTCAAGAACAATTTTTACTATTTCTATATCTATGTTCATATTAATTTTAGCATTAAAGAATCTCTGCATTGTATATCAGAGTAAAGATGTATTCTACAAAAAATTGTATTTTATTTTAATCTATAACTGCGTCTTAGATCGTTAGCATATAAAATATACGTGCAAGAAGTTGAGACTTTCCTGAAATACTGCGCCTTGACCGGTCATTATAACTTTGTTTTTATAAAATAGAAGATTATCTACCTACCACTGTTATAGTTGCTCCAACTGTTGGCTTTTAATCTGACTGTTGCTAATACCGCTAGTGTAAAAGAAAAAAGGTTTGAAATGTTTTATTAGGTAAGGCTATATTGAGATAGAGTAATAAAAAATGTCAGAGAAAGTCTTATGTATAGTGGTGAAAAAAACTATCATGCACTACTACTCAATACCCTTTTTTTCACCACACTTTAAGTTTACTACACACTAAGATAAATTTTATGGCAGCAGATGTGTCATGCAATAGGATTATATTCTTTTAATGTGTTTCAATAACCTACCGTTTCAGAAGATAAATCTTTTTCTGTCTTCTACGCTGTACCTTGAAAGTTCACAGCAGCGTAAAAGAGTATAAGTGTCCTTTTTAAAGTATAAAATCATGTGCAATGGGTTCGCATTGCTTTTAGCCGTATAGTATGAGCGATATGTCCTCCATGTATTTCTCTCCGTAATCAGTTCAGGATACACACGATTTACTTGATCCAATGCAATGTCCCACAACTGAAAAAATCTATACTGATTTTTCCACAATAAAATTTCCACAATCACGTTTTCTCTCACACACTTGAATTGAAATCGTTGACGATATTTTAACGTTAAAAATGCGTCAAATCTGGGGTTTTCTATTGGCACTGTTGCACTCTCGATAACGGGTGTATGAGTATCGTGGGGGACAACTGCTTCCTCGCTTAGAAACATCTCAACGACTGCAGCCTTTTCCAGCAGATCTTTTTTTTATAAAAAGTTTTAAGCTTGTAGACTTGCTTACAAAATTACAATATAGGGTGATATTCAATACGTCTCAATAATAAGAGAGCAAAAGCATGGTGTAGAATTCATTCTCAAACATGCCTATACTGAAATAAAAAGCGGGTACGTGTTTTGATACGTAAAAATATTTACTTGTTAGTGCGCATATTTATAAGGTGTTCATACTGTATTATGCGATTGCCTATTTAGAGAAGAGAGTCTCTCTTTCAGTTACATGAGATGTGACAGACGGAGCGATAAGAGCTAAGTCAATGTGTTGCATAAATAAAAGTGACCTGTTACCATGGCTCAATTGCAAAGGTACGAGTATGAAAAAGTGTATCCGTCTGCAAAAGAGCAAGTGATAGATCTTACACAAAGAAAGCTCTGCTGAAGTATATAAAAAATAAAACTGGTATAGATGTGACTGCAGCTATAAAAACTATAATAACGAAAGGAAGAGCTCCAACTAATTTGCAAACCGATCGTGGTAAAGAGTTTTACAACGCAAATTTTCAAGGTCTCATGAAAAATTAAAAAATTAACTTATACTCTACGTACAGTAATCTAATGGCGTCTATATGTGAACGATTTAATCGTACCCTAAAGCATGCTATGTGGAAAAAGTTTAGTGTAAGAGGTAATTACAAGTGGCTCAATATTTTACAACAGCTGATAACTTCTTACAATAATCGAAAACACCGAACGATTAGTGTGAAGCCAAAAGATGTTTCAGTAGCTAATGAAAAAATATTTTACAAAAATTTATATATTCGAAAAAAGGAACAAAATCAACATTGAAAGATGGCGATACAGTACGTATGAGTAATACTAAACAAGTCTTTGAAAAAGGTTACACGCCTAATTGGTCGACAGAAATTTTTACTGTTACCCGAGTAGCACCAACAAAGCCATTCACTTACCATTTGGAGGATTATCAGCAGCAGCCAATCTCTGGTGGCTTTTGCGATCAAGAACTGCAGAAAACCAAGTATCCTAATACTTACCTTGTTGAGAAAATTTTACGCCGACGAAAAAATCAAATTTTCGTTAAATGGTTGGGTTTTGACAGTGCACACAATAGTTGGATTTCAAAAGATCAATTATAATTAAAAAAAAAAAAAAAATATGATGCATAGAAGATACGAGAGAAGATATATGGCAAATGCATAGAAAAAATAAAGTAAATTAATATATTTGAATTGTAAATAAACTAATTTATTAAAAAAAATTTTTTATGGAAAATAATGCAACACATGTTTTTTTTGTTATTTCCACAGAAACTAATTAACCTATTCACTTGAAAATTGAATATGAGAACCATTATAAGTTATAAAAAGCTCCATTTTCTGTATGGAATCTAATAAATTATTATATAGCACTTCATTATCAACTATATTCTTTGACACTGCACTGGGTAAAAATATTTGAAACTCGTCATTGAGTTCCACAACTGCTTTTATTCCGTATTTAGTATTAACTTTCTTTAATTTTGTAACCATGTAGCTGTGGTTTACTATAATCTCGGTGATTTTCTTGCACGGGAGGAAGCCTCCAGAAGCGACTTTATTTAAAGCTGCTAGATTGGACATCTGTAACTAAGAAACACAAAATTTTTACTAATTTAAATATTCATGAAAAAAAAAAAAAAATGGGTAAAAAAAAATATGGTTATGAAGAAAACAAATTTATATTTACCTCAAAATTGTATTTACCCTTTTTCTTAACGGGAAATCTTCAAAATTGTCCGTCTTCACACTTGTTCTCTTGTGAGGTTATTGTTGGACGATACCCTTTGCTTCAAATACGAAACGATCGATGACTTGACGTCGCTGTTTGGCAACTCTGATCAAACTAGCCTGCCGTTGTTGTTGCGGTTTTTTATACGAGGTTTCTACTATCACATAAGGGAGCTCTACTATAGTAATCTCTCCCACTCGTTTCTTTTTGACAAGTTACTTTGAGCTCATTGTCGTCACCCTTTTGTTCTTCTCTGTTACGTTCTTTATTCATTTCATCATTCTCGCTGGACAATGAGTCAATCATAGAGGTAACATTACATTGCTCGCTATCATGAAAACTAAAAGTTATTATATTTCGCTCATTGTTTTGCATTTGATTAATGATACGCTTATTTTTTAGTTGCTCTGAATGTGAAGGTTCCTCTATTTCTTTTCGTGATGTCGTCATGTTGATCCCTCCTCGAATTCTCTCTCCTATACAAGCTGTTTTCCATCTGTCCTCTTCATTTTATTTTTTTTTTCTTCACCTCCATCCGTTGTAAATCTCGATTCTCTATTTATTATTTTATGGTCACTCGGTGACATATTAGCATGACTCTCATTTCTTGGACTTGTTATGTTTTCCCTATCTTCCTTAGCTTTCTCTTCTACATATCCATCTCGCCGTTTTTGATTTACTTTATAATGCCCCCAGGGTATTGTATCAGTGATATTAGGGAAAATACATCGCTTATCATCACGAGAGCTAAGAGCTATTTTTTTTGTTTTTCAGTATAAATCTTGTGCAGGCGAGATCTAATATTAATTTGCTCTCGATTTATATTTATGTTTTGATCGCGTAGGCAATCAATATAATTATTAAAATTATTAGTAGCTTTAACAACATTAGTCTTGACACCCCTTGTTTTTTTATTATGTCTTGATTCTGTACAAGAATGCCGTACATTTTACTTCTAAGACCGATGAATTTCGTAATAATATTACCATTACACTCATCCTTCATAAATCCTACGATTTTCTTATTTTTAAGTGGCAATTTATACTTTTTATTATTGGGATAGTTAGATGTATCAAATTCCTGAATGTCAGTTTTCATAATTCCATAAATATCATGGTTTTTTATTTTACATATTTAACTGTCTGTATCAGTATACAACAGTTTGCAATCATTTTTTAGTTTAAAAATTGATCAACTGTGCGTATAGCGAGGTAAGGAGCAGAAGACACGCCGAAAATAATCGTATGAAGCTTGAAAGTCTCACTTCGCCTTGGTGATACCACAAAATACGTTGCAACCGTCTGTGATCGGGGTGAACGAGTATTTGCCGGTACATCTGTGCGATGTCGGCCGTGATGACATATCGATAGGTGCAGAAGCGCAAAAGATGATTACACAGTTTAGACTGGGGAGAAGTCTTTAGTGGCCTTGGCGGATGCATCGAAGACGACGCGCACTTTCGTGGTGCTGCTTGACTCTTTGATTATCGGGTGATGAGGCATGTAATTGCCACTCGAAGACTTGTCACGCACCAATGACATGTGACATAACTCAATATACTCATTCATTACCCTTTCGTACGCTATCTTTAGTTTAAGATGCGCGGGAAAACAAAAGAGAAAGACAACACGAGGATCTAATAGTGCGTGGTAGTTAGATATTTCGCGCCTTATTGATCAGTGTTTGTCACTAGCATAAATTTTCCGCATATCCTCGTGTTGCCTTCGGGCATTCAACAATCGTCAAAAAACAACGTATCCTTCAGCTACTGGTTGCAAATCTCCCTCGGTTTAGCGGTGATCACGATGAATGGCTTTCGTTTAAGAACACCTTTTTGTCGATGATATATTCGCGTACCGATATCAACGATTTAAATAAGTTCTTATATTTGAGAGACTGCTCAGAGGGTCCAGCGTAAAGAGTATTCAGAAATCTGTATTTTATAGTTTTACTGTATGCAAACTATAGAAAAAATAAAAACTATAATTTACAATATGGGTTTCAAATTGATGGAAAAGGAGATTGTGAATACGTGCACATAGCTTACTGATACTAACGAGGATACTTATGTACACATATATTCGTCTACATAATTGTAGCTGATTGTTAGTGCGTCCTTACATATATTTTGTCATATAAAAGTATAGGAAGAAAAAGAGAAAGCTAAAAATATTCATACACATAAGGTAAAACAGCCATTACTGGGACTCTTACAGAAATCTTACTACCAAGATCCTTATTGTAATTGAAAAGTGCATGTTTTTGAAATAATTATTGTATGATAACGTTAGCTAAAGGTTATTTTTTTTAATAAAATAAACAATTTATTTAATAACTCTTCCCAAATAATTAAAAATAATGTTTATTTAGAGGAAGTCAATGGACCCAAAGTGGGACAAGATTTTTATGAGTTGTTCTTTAAGTGGGACAACATATGCTAATAGTGGGACAAATAACAATAACTCTTATTTTAAATAAATAACTGTATGAACAGAATTGAATGAAGATTTTTATAAACAAAAAGTAAAAATATGGGTAAGGAAACATAAATCAAATAGACAAAATTAATTTATTCGTAGCAAAGTAGTTAATTAAATAGACGTAAAGCTTACATATTATAATGTATTGGATACACTTAACTCTTATTCAGACTTTTCAATGTTTTTATCACAGTACAATTATTAATACTTAGTTACGTCACTTATAGTTATTTAGAGAAGTTGAGTATTTTATTTCATTTTTTCTTGTTTGATTTCAATTTTCTTTTGAAGATTTTCAACTTCAATGTTTGTGAGTTCTTGATCGAGATCTTTCAACTCTTGTATTTTTTTTGTTACTTCCATGATAAGTGAGTTTTTAGTATCAGCATTATTTTCATCTTTGATTTTCTTTTTAAGATAATGAACATTAGAGTTAATTTCATTTTTTTTTGCTTTAATTTGTTTCTTTTTTTCTTGATAAGATCGATTGATGAGTGCTTCTTTTTCTTTTTTTATTTTGTTTTCTACTTTTTTTTTTTTATTCAGTAGTATCTCTTTTTCTCTTTCAACCTTGTCTATTTCCTTTTTGCTAAGGACTTTTAATACATGATCTACAGTGTTAACGACAACTTCTTGCTTTTTTTTTTTTTTTTTTTAAATTCTGGTATTTTAAGCTTTGATTTTAACATTTCAAAATTATTCTTCACATCGTTGGGCTGTTGTCCTACAGTAAATTTATTGTATTACATACGTTGATATATTATTCAGTAGCTTAATCAGAATATACAAACCGATATTAATTGCAGAATTTTGAACTGTGAAACATTCATTCTCTTTTAATGAACTACTAGAATTACCAGTTGTACAAATTTCACTATTAATTTTTTGAATGGAATTTTTAACAGTTATAAAAGGTGGGTGGGTACTTTCTTTTTCAGATTCAGTAGATAACGTAGATAAATCAAGTGCATGATCTTACAAAATACAAAATTATAAGGTGAATACTGATATTTAAAAGTATTAAATTAAATTAGAAAAATCTGTACCTTGGAGACAAGACGTACTAGTAGAAGCAAAATTCTGACAGCCCCATGACTTATTTCTATCCTGAATATCTTGAAATGATAAATTACTGTTTTCAGGAGTTATTAGTTGTAAATTACTTGATACACTGTCTGGTGGTGAGTGTAATTTACCAGTTACGTTACATGATATGGACTGTATACAATTTTTATGTACAATTGTGTTCGACAAAGATAAGTCAGTGAGTTTGACAACAGATGCCTCATCATAAATCAAAGTAGAAATATTATTTACGATTTCTATAACTACTGGAGTATCAGGAAAAGTATATTCCATTGTGGACTCATTCGTGATGAATTCTTCGATCGAGGAAACTGTCAGTTGTTGCTCCATGAACTCTTCATCTGGTGTATCAACTGACTCATCCATTTTTGACGCTTGAACTACAAAAGCTAATTGCTCATTTGTTGGTGATTCTTCGATTGGAGAGGCTGTTAGTTCACTAATAAGCGATTCTTCAATTGGAGAAGCTGTTAGTTCACTTATGAGCGATTCTTCAATTGGGCCAGCTGCTGACTCACCTGTGAATGACTCATTAACTGGAAAATCTATTGACGCTTTCTCTTGAATCGGTGATTCTTGAGCTGTTTAAAAAAAATGCACATCATATTTATTATTTTAATATCAAAAAAGATAAAAAATTGTAATAATTACAATTTTTTTTAAATTTCTTCCAAGCTTCAAATAGTGCTTCATATTTAACATCTCTAGTCCAATTAACATCCGTCTCTTTTTCTCTGAACAAAGCCAGTACTTCATTTGACATAATATTTTCTTAAAAAAATAATAAATTATCTTTTACTGATAATGTTGGTGTTACAGAGACTGGGTCACAAATCTGATTTTTTGTAATTTTCTTTTTTTTTTTATTAAGTACATTATAATTCACAGCCTCTGGGTTAAATGGTACTAATCCACATGCTTTAAAACCATTTATAAGACAAGGTGCATAATCATGAGAGTCCAATGCCAATTTTAAAATTTCAGAAAACATTCACTTTTTTATGTTGATAAGTTTATTATCAGCTCTGTATTGTTCATTGGCAATTTTATACTTTTCTTTTAAAACGTGAAACAATGAAACATCAAGAGGTTGACAAATGTGTGTGGAATTGGGATACAAACCAATTATTTCTATTTGTTTTTCTTTGCAGAACTGTATGAGTGGCATTGTAAGATGAGAAGAATGATTGTCAACATAGAGAATAACAGGAAACGTATAGTTATTTTCAATTAACCAGTTATAAAACACATGTTTAATATATTTAAAAAAACTCTCAGCTGTCATCCAGCCACTATCTGTATTTCTTACTGCCCAATCTTTTGGCATCTTTTCCAAGACTTCTTTTCTTGGAATTGTCTTAACGTCAAATAATACCATTGGTGGTAATAAGTAACCAGCTGCATTAGCAGTAAAAAGTACAGTAAGACAAGTTTTATCACCACTACTTACAATTTTATAAACCGATTTTGAACCTTTTTTTGCAAGAACGGTGTTTGTATTTGGAGGAACCATCATGAAAGCAGACTCATCAAGATTAGATACACGTGATGGATCTATATTAATAAGCTCTTTTTGTTCCAGATAATTTTGCAATTGATGAAACCAATCCTTCAGATCTTCTTCACACACTTGTGCTCTGGTAGTAGTTAAATTTTGGGCTGTTCTTATACTAAGATGTTTATGTCGTTTCATAAATAGTTTGTACCATTTTTCACCTGGACGATTGTCTTTAAATACATTCTTGGTACCGATTTCAACCATGTATTTTTGTACTGTGTCGAGGAGTTCTTTTTTATTTACTGGAAAGCCATGTTCTGCTCTATATACAATCCAAGAGACGAATCTTTTCATTTTCAGTAGATAATACTGAATGAGCTCCTTTCCTGCTATCAATTGGTGTTTTACCTGTGATTTTTCTCCATAAAGTACTTTTAGGTACTCCAAAAGTTACAGCAGCATGACGTAGTGTATTCCCATTTCCAAAAAAATCCAAAGCTTTTCTGATATTTTCAACGTCATGCACTTTTTCAACGTTTTTTTTTCTTATATTTTTAGATTTCTTATGAACAGTTGACTTATCTTTGATTTTCTTGTTGACAACTTCATTTTTATTAGTGTTTGATTTTTTTTCTTTTCTTTCGACATTTTTGTTTCACTAAAACAATTTTAATTTAATTTGTAAAAAAAAATAAAAGAATAAGTCGATAAAAACATTATGTCTATGTGATATGTTTGGTGTTGTTTACCTTTTTAAAGTGAAGATAGGTTAAGATTTTTCAAACAGTATAACTTGATGGCTAAATGTAACCATTTATGTTTAAAATGTGGATAATTTATAACTTTCACAAAACTAAGACAACGTGTGTTGCCATAAACGCTTATTTTGTTTAAACTAGAATTTTTAACAAAGAATGAAACACAATGCAACCTCTTGTCCCACTACTAGCAAGGAATATAAGACGTGGTCTTATACTGAGACGTGCGTATTTCGTCTAGTCCCGCTTTAGGACTAGCATGAAAAATAAAGTCCAAATGTGAGACACATAATAATAAAATGAATATTTATTTTTATGTTATAAGAAGCTGAAAATTTACTTATAACAAACACACCAATCGTTGGGAAAAAGAATTTTTTGATTTCATTTATTATTTTTGTTATGGTACGTCAGACAAATTTACGTTTCAATACAGGTGACTTCATCCAAATGATACATTTACATTACAGTCTTGAAAGCCGAGATTAAACATTTTTTAGTTAAATCAAAACAAATTTAATAAAAAAACATTTTATACTACTATTCAAAGAAGAAGGTTAAGAGTACTGAAGAATTTTTATATTGTAACATTAATTGCATTTAATTTATAAAAATATAATATTTCTATAACTGTCCCAGATTTGGCTACAATTTCTTAAGTGTCCCAGTAATGGCTGTTTTACCTTAACTAGTTGATGTTGGTGAGAAAGCTAGCCCCTTGTTTTCTTCTTGCTCTCTCTCTCGAGTACTGGTGGAAAAGCCATATGTTTTTCCTATTTTTGTTTCTTGCTTTCTCCTAACCTGTCTTAAAAATATTTTGTTATTTCAAGAATCGTTTTACGTGTAGTAGGTCAAGCTTACAAGGGCTACTTAGTCTTATAATAATGACTATAAATTAAATTCAATTATCCAGAGTCTACATGAGCAAAAAGCCTATACGTCTATATAGCAGAAAGTATATAATATTCCAATAGATTCGTGAATTGCTGTTTATGTATAGCACGATACATGCAAATACGACACATGCATACAGAAGAAGAGTAGTCTTTCTATAGACATCAGAATAGGCTCCTAGAGTACATACGTTAAAAATCCAATACTTTCTGAGCTTAAGCGTAATCTTCGCTGAAGCAGCTGTAAAAGTCTGCTTTAGCTGGAATCCTATACGTCTGAAGTCATTCCAAATACGAGTTGTATTCGCAAAGGAAAACTAGAGGAGTATTAATTATTCTCTTAACTACGTATTGCTCATTTGTGTCGTATTTTTTTTAAACGCCACTGTAATGTCTCATACATGCAAGCGTATAAAGGAGTTATTTGTAGAGTATACAACATTCTAACAGATTCTTAAGGTGCTGTATCTGTATAGTACGTTAGACGCAAGTACGACACATAACATACATACACAAACATACATACACAAAACTGAGCGTCGTTCTTCTATGACGCGTAATATGAATGCTCGAGCGTACGAGACAAACAGTGTCAAGATATATACAGTGCGCTAAAGATGCCACTCCTTACTCTACAAAGCCATACATTTTATGAGCTTTACAGCGCAAAGGGTGCATTCATAAATCTTTTTACAGCCTCTGACGGTCTAACTAGTTTCTTGATGTATTCTTTTGACAATTACTTGGTCCTCTACACGTATAGTCTTTAGTATATTCATCAGTGATGTTATGGTATGGTTATGAAGGGCTAAATTTTGACGGTCATCAAAAGTGATAATTGTTAAACCATATAAATGGGTTTATCATATGCCATAATTCAGTAAATATATTCTCGGCACTTTGACGAATTATGACTGTGCGCCAAACCGATTTCACAAGCATAAGGTATCATCTCCACAAGATCAGCTTGTCATATTTCTTCCAATCCCCGGACATCAAACTTTGGGCGGAGATAATTGCGTCTCGCACGTTTATTAAGCTCTTCCACTACTCCTTCCATCCCTCTTAAATGACTTCTGAAGTTACATTAGATATTTGTGCCATAATCTCCTTAACTATAATTATTTCACGTTGTTTTGATAATTAATCATACGTATTCACAGTTTAAATAAAAAGATTTAAATGAGAGAAAAAGAAAAATTAGTAATAGGCATGTGACTTTGAGGTATTAGCATCAATAATCGGTTTGAAGTTGAGTCGTTAGAGCTACATACAAACTATAGATATTTTTAATTTTTATTTTTTACACCTCAGGTGGTCAATAGAACTCTGCGTGGATATTACTGTAAATGTAGGTGGAGTGTCTCACTGTATATAATGCATGTTTACTCAACGAACAACAAGTGCTGTAACGACGATTAAGGACTTTTTATATACACGCATATTTGTATAGATTAGAGCATACGTACTTCATTGGGAATATTATATATCTAACTTGTAGATATAAGTGTGTTAGGGCTATATATACGTCTTCTCAGTCAATTGTAAAATACAAATTGACTTCTTTGTTGAGGATTTTTTGAACTATTTATAGTCCAACCTCAATCAGCTGATAGAAACAACAAGAGAAAAACCATCAGCATATTTTGTGTCTTAACAGCTATGTTAAAAATTATTCTTTTTATTCCTATAACAGCAAATTCTGCCAAAAATATAAAAGGATCTATAGAGGTAAAAATTTATTTGTACTTTTACTATTATCCCTTTCTCCTTTACACACTTATGTTTTTCATACGACAAATATGACTTTCTCGACAAAAATGGGTTTTCTAGAAAAACTATTTTTATAGCTCTGCGTCTGCTTGCTCTCATAAATAAGCAACGCAGGTAAAGCTCTAAACACTGGCTTACTTATCTTAAACACAGTACCTCGTCCACTTTTAAACAATTTGTATGATTCTGACTGTTACTGGAAGTGAGATAACTGTGTTGATGTATATTTCCTATCCGTATAGTTTAATATACTCTCAGACTGTATACTGATGAAATCAAACTCTACACAATATTCTTGTCTTTACTTTAATCAGAGTATATAATGTATAATAATTGGCATTAACGTTCAACATGATTTTTTTAAATGTTAAGTAAAACGTAATATTGGTAAAAACTTATAATAAGTATAAATTGCCACTTAAAAATAAGAAAATCGTAGGATTTATGAAGGATGAGTGTAATGGTAACGTTATCATACAATAATTATTTCAAAAACATGCACTTTTCAATTACAATAAGGATCTTGGTAGTAAGATTTCTGTAAGAGTCCCAGTAATGGCTGTTTTACCTTATGTGTATGAATATTTTTAGCTTTCTCTTTTTCTTCCTATACTTTTATATGACAAAATATATGTAAGGACGCACTAACAATCAGCTACAATTATGTAGACGAATATATGTGTACATAAGTATCCTCGTTAGTATCAGTAAGCTATGTGCACGTATTCACAATCTCCTTTTCCATCAATTTGAAACCCATATTGTAAATTATAGTTTTTATTTTTTCTATAGTTTGCATACAGTAAAACTATAAAATACAGATTTCTGAATACTCTTTACGCTGGACCCTCTGAGCAGTCTCTCAAATATAAGAACTTATTTAAATCGTTGATATCGGTACGCGAATATATCATCGACAAAAAGGTGTTCTTAAACGAAAGCCATTCATCGTGATCACCGCTAAACCGAGGGAGATTTGCAACCAGTAGCTGAAGGATACGTTGTTTTTTGACGATTGTTGAATGCCCGAAGGCAACACGAGGATATGCGGAAAATTTATGCTAGTGACAAACACTGATCAATAAGGCGCGAAATATCTAACTACCACGCACTATTAGATCCTCGTGTTGTCTTTCTCTTTTGTTTTCCCGCGCATCTTAAACTAAAGATAGCGTACGAAAGGGTAATGAATGAGTATATTGAGTTATGTCACATGTCATTGGTGCGTGACAAGTCTTCGAGTGGCAATTACATGCCTCATCACCCGATAATCAAAGAGTCAAGCAGCACCACGAAAGTGCGCGTCGTCTTCGATGCATCCGCCAAGGCCACTAAAGACTTCTCCCCAGTCTAAACTGTGTAATCATCTTTTGCGCTTCTGCACCTATCGATATGTCATCACGGCCGACATCGCACAGATGTACCGGCAAATACTCGTTCACCCCGATCACAGACGGTTGCAACGTATTTTGTGGTATCACCAAGGCGAAGTGAGACTTTCAAGCTTCATACGATTATTTTCGGCGTGTCTTCTGCTCCTTACCTCGCTATACGCACAGTTGATCAATTTTTAAACTAAAAAATGATTGCAAACTGTTGTATACTGATACAGACAGTTAAATATGTAAAATAAAAAACCATGATATTTATGGAATTATGAAAACTGACATTCAGGAATTTGATACATCTAACTATCCCAATAATAAAAAGTATAAATTGCCACTTAAAAATAAGAAAATCGTAGGATTTATGAAGGATGAGTGTAATGGTAATATTATTACGAAATTCATCGGTCTTAGAAGTAAAATGTACGGCATTCTTGTACAGAATCAAGACATAATAAAAAAACAAGGGGTGTCAAGACTAATGTTGTTAAAGCTACTAATAATTTTAATAATTATATTGATTGCCTACGCGATCAAAACATAAATATAAATCGAGAGCAAATTAATATTAGATCTCGCCTGCACAAGATTTATACTGAAAAACAAAAAAAATAGCTCTTAGCTCTCGTGATGATAAGCGATGTATTTTCCCTAATATCACTGATACAATACCCTGGGGGCATTATAAAGTAAATCAAAAACGGCGAGATGGATATGTAGAAGAGAAAGCTAAGGAAGATAGGGAAAACATAACAAGTCCAAGAAATGAGAGTCATGCTAATATGTCACCGAGTGACCATAAAATAATAAATAGAGAATCGAGATTTACAACGGATGGAGGTGAAGAAAAAAAAAATAAAATGAAGAGGACAGATGGAAAACAGCTTGTATAGGAGAGAGAATTCGAGGAGGGATCAACATGACGACATCACGAAAAGAAATAGAGGAACCTTCACATTCAGAGCAACTAAAAAATAAGCGTATCATTAATCAAATGCAAAACAATGAGCGAAATATAATAACTTTTAGTTTTCATGATAGCGAGCAATGTAATGTTACCTCTATGATTGACTCATTGTCCAGCGAGAATGATGAAATGAATAAAGAACGTAACAGAGAAGAACAAAAGGGTGACGACAATGAGCTCAAAGTAACTTGTCAAAAAGAAACGAGTGGGAGAGATTACTATAGTAGAGCTCCCTTATGTGATAGTAGAAACCTCGTATAAAAAACCGCAACAACAACGGCAGGCTAGTTTGATCAGAGTTGCCAAACAGCGACGTCAAGTCATCGATCGTTTCGTATTTGAAGCAAAGGGTATCGTCCAACAATAACCTCACAAGAGAACAAGTGTGAAGACGGACAATTTTGAAGATTTCCCGTTAAGAAAAAGGGTAAATACAATTTTGAGGTAAATATAAATTTGTTTTCTTCATAACCATATTTTTTTTTACCCATTTTTTTTTTTTTTTCATGAATATTTAAATTAGTAAAAATTTTGTGTTTCTTAGTTACAGATGTCCAATCTAGCAGCTTTAAATAAAGTCGCTTCTGGAGGCTTCCTCCCGTGCAAGAAAATCACCGAGATTATAGTAAACCACAGCTACATGGTTACAAAATTAAAGAAAGTTAATACTAAATACGGAATAAAAGCAGTTGTGGAACTCAATGACGAGTTTCAAATATTTTTACCCAGTGCAGTGTCAAAGAATATAGTTGATAATGAAGTGCTATATAATAATTTATTAGATTCCATACAGAAAATGGAGCTTTTTATAACTTATAATGGTTCTCATATTCAATTTTCAAGTGAATAGGTTAATTAGTTTCTGTGGAAATAACAAAAAAAACATGTGTTGCATTATTTTCCATAAAAAATTTTTTTTAATAAATTAGTTTATTTACAATTCAAATATATTAATTTACTTTATTTTTTCTATGCATTTGCCATATATCTTCTCTCGTATCTTCTATGCATCATATTTTTTTTTTTTTTTTAATTATAATTGATCTTTTGAAATCCAACTATTGTGTGCACTGTCAAAACCCAACCATTTAACGAAAATTTGATTTTTTCGTCGGCGTAAAATTTTCTCAACAAGGTAAGTATTAGGATACTTGGTTTTCTGCAGTTCTTGATCGCAAAAGCCACCAGAGATTGGCTGCTGCTGATAATCCTCCAAATGGTAAGTGAATGGCTTTGTTGGTGCTACTCGGGTAACAGTAAAAATTTCTGTCGACCAATTAGGCGTGTAACCTTTTTCAAAGACTTGTTTAGTATTACTCATACGTACTGTATCGCCATCTTTCAATGTTGATTTTGTTCCTTTTTTCGAATATATAAATTTTTGTAAAATATTTTTTCATTAGCTACTGAAACATCTTTTGGCTTCACACTAATCGTTCGGTGTTTTCGATTATTGTAAGAAGTTATCAGCTGTTGTAAAATATTGAGCCACTTGTAATTACCTCTTACACTAAACTTTTTCCACATAGCATGCTTTAGGGTACGATTAAATCGTTCACATATAGACGCCATTAGATTACTGTACGTAGAGTATAAGTTAATTTTTTAATTTTTCATGAGACCTTGAAAATTTGCGTTGTAAAACTCTTTACCACGATCGGTTTGCAAATTAGTTGGAGCTCTTCCTTTCGTTATTATAGTTTTTATAGCTGCAGTCACATCTATACCAGTTTTATTTTTTATATACTTCAGCAGAGCTTTCTTTGTGTAAGATCTATCACTTGCTCTTTTGCAGACGGATACACTTTTTCATACTCGTACCTTTGCAATTGAGCCATGGTAACAGGTCACTTTTATTTATGCAACACATTGACTTAGCTCTTATCGCTCCGTCTGTCACATCTCATGTAACTGAAAGAGAGACTCTCTTCTCTAAATAGGCAATCGCATAATACAGTATGAACACCTTATAAATATGCGCACTAACAAGTAAATATTTTTACGTATCAAAACACGTACCCGCTTTTTATTTCAGTATAGGCATGTTTGAGAATGAATTCTACACCATGCTTTTGCTCTCTTATTATTGAGACGTATTGAATATCACCCTATATTGTAATTTTGTAAGCAAGTCTACAAGCTTAAAACTTTTTATAAAAAAAAGATCTGCTGGAAAAGGCTGCAGTCGTTGAGATGTTTCTAAGCGAGGAAGCAGTTGTCCCCCACGATACTCATACACCCGTTATCGAGAGTGCAACAGTGCCAATAGAAAACCCCAGATTTGACGCATTTTTAACGTTAAAATATCGTCAACGATTTCAATTCAAGTGTGTGAGAGAAAACGTGATTGTGGAAATTTTATTGTGGAAAAATCAGTATAGATTTTTTCAGTTGTGGGACATTGCATTGGATCAAGTAAATCGTGTGTATCCTGAACTGATTACGGAGAGAAATACATGGAGGACATATCGCTCATACTATACGGCTAAAAGCAATGCGAACCCATTGCACATGATTTTATACTTTAAAAAGGACACTTATACTCTTTTACGCTGCTGTGAACTTTCAAGGTACAGCGTAGAAGACAGAAAAAGATTTATCTTCTGAAACGGTAGGTTATTGAAACACATTAAAAGAATATAATCCTATTGCATGACACATCTGCTGCCATAAAATTTATCTTAGTGTGTAGTAAACTTAAAGTGTGGTGAAAAAAAGGGTATTGAGTAGTAGTGCATGATAGTTTTTTTCACCACTATACATAAGACTTTCTCTGACATTTTTTATTACTCTATCTCAATATAGCCTTACCTAATAAAACATTTCAAACCTTTTTTCTTTTACACTAGCGGTATTAGCAACAGTCAGATTAAAAGCCAACAGTTGGAGCAACTATAACAGTGGTAGGTAGATAATCTTCTATTTTATAAAAACAAAGTTATAATGACCGGTCAAGGCGCAGTATTTCAGGAAAGTCTCAACTTCTTGCACGTATATTTTATATGCTAACGATCTAAGACGCAGTTATAGATTAAAATAAAATACAATTTTTTGTAGAATACATCTTTACTCTGATATACAATGCAGAGATTCTTTAATGCTAAAATTAATATGAACATAGAAATAGAAATAGTAAAAATTGTTCTTGACTACAAAAGAAAAAATTTGAAAATTTTACAAAGTGTTAGATGTAAAAGTTTCTAAGTAATATGAAAATATACTTTTTATATTAATCAATTTCATGTATACTATCGTTTGAATACTTTAAACAAAAAATTATTTTAAAATAGTCAATGGTTGAAAATTGTTTTGTAGTATGCTGTTCCTAAACATTGAGTGATAAAATTAATGTTCTTGTAATTGTTATGCGCTATTGATATGTTTTTTTTACTCTTTTATAGAATTGTTGTTTCTATAACTTTCGACAACGACACCAGTCAAGCTCTTTTCTTCACCCAAAAAATGAATTCTAATAAGGATGCTGTTAACGGAACTGTAAAGTAAAATAAAAAGTTGCAATATCCATGATAATAATTTCTTACATTATAATAAAACCATTTTGTTGAACTTCTTTTTTTATTCTACAGCAGGGTCCGAAACTGGAACAGCAGAGACAAAAGCAGCAGCAGTGGCAGGTATATTGTTTTTTTCAATTAAAATTTTTAATTAAAAAAATGAAGTTTCATGATTTTTTTTTTTTTTTCACAACTGCAGCCTCAACAGCAGCCTTAGCCACAGAAGCAGCAGCAGCCGGACGCGATGCAAATTGGAGAGAATTGGTTGGGAGAACCAATTGTAATGAAATTAAATAGAGTTGGCGATAACGGTCAACCAATTTTTTTCACTCTTAGATGAGAGGAGTGATATTATTTTATGTGTATTAATAAAATAATCACAAAAAAATATTGATAAGTGTTGATTTTTAATCTCCATCCTCTTATTCAAGAGAACTAGGGACAAGGCCAGTAGAGATCTGCGTATTTATGATTATCACTACTGCTTCCATTTGCAGAGTCCACTTCGTCATAACTGACTTGTACTTGTGTTGCTGTAACTACTGACTTTAAACTCTAGCGCCTCATGTACATTGTACAAGTCTCTACTGTCAATTACATACGTTATCTAGTGAGCAGCTGATAAATTATATTTTAAGCAAACATCTCTTGTCAAAGACGCAAAAAAATTTTCCTCTTTCTTGTATTTTAATCAGTCATGGCTAATACATGCATGCATGCATATAGATAAGAAATGATGTATTCATTGGTAAAGTACTGTGCCAAAAATGAGTGGGTCAGTTTTGGGGCAGTTCAAAGAAATACGCTTTCTGCTTTTGGTATTAAAACAGAAGATATTCTTTCTTTAACAACTCGATAAGTACACAAGCTCTTGAGAAGAAAAAATGTGATGCTGGTGTATTATACCTCCAAATTATGAGAGAAAAAGTCATCAGCTACGACTGATGGTGCACGCGCGCCCATGTGTGCGTGTGCGTGTGTGTGTGTGTGTGTGTGCAACACATGGGATCACCCCCATTGTTGGTCACAGTGAAACGGGATACGCGATCTGCTTTTCCCAATGAAATTTCCTCTCCAACAACTAGATACGCCCGCTCTTGAAAAGAACAAAAAAAAAAACGATTACGCTGAGACTCCTAAAACAATGAGCGGAAGAAGAAAATAAAATCCGCTGATAAGAAACACACGTTTGTGCTTGATCATCTTCCTCTCGCGCTGTACGTTGGGCTTGTCACCTACACCTTTCGGACCCATCCTGATGACGTCGGAGCTCGATTCGCGGTCGGAAAGGAAGGGAGCCGTCAGTACCATCCGACGTCACAGCATCCGGAAGAGGCCCCCTTCCCCTGACGTTACCATCCGAGTAGTCCGCACCACCCACCGCTCCTACTACTTATACCGCCCATGTCCCTCCTCCCACCGCCCGATCAGCCTCCCCCACACCACCGCCTCTCCTCCACCGCCTTTTCTCAACCAACAGCTATAGCTAGAGCCTCTTTCCCCACAACTACCTCAAGGGGGGATCTGGGAGGTTCCAGAACCGCCGTGGTTTACCTCAACACGATCACACGATCACAATTTCACGACCAGAGCAGATGACACACTAAAACGAGCTAGCGTTAACAATGCACTAAAAGTGCCACGATGTAGCTACTCGGTGGTGGTAGTAAGCCTGGATTAGTTACCACGTTTCGCGCTTGGTTGGGGCTCTATTTTGTTGAATGTGCGTCTGTACGTCAGAACCTCGCTGAAGGCAAAACAGCGTCGAGAAAAAAGGAAAGAGGGGCCGATAGGTGCGTGCGTATAGCGCTTTCGATACCTCTCTCGCTTACTCCCGCTCCTACTTTCTCTTTCTTTCTCTACGCGTCTGCAACTGTGTGTGTGTCAATGGCATTTGAATCTTATTGTTTGCCTTCGAATTTGGCTACATGCTGACATCGACATGCTACTGATCCTGCTCTAACTTAGCGTGTCGCTGGAACTCGAGTCTCATCGTTCGCTTTTGGATTTAGCTATATGCCGACCTCGACAAGCTGCTGCTTCTGCCGCAGGCCGCTGCCGCTGCGAACTTACGAGTTGTTTTAAATTTTGGGTGGCGAAATCTCTTCTTGGTTGGCGTAGGGGGCCTGGTGGCGGGTGAAGCCGGAGGATGGGGCTTAGATAATTTTGGGTTACTACATCTGATATGACTGCACACCTTATAAACAAAAAAAAGGGTGCGTCACAGGACGTACCGCAAAAGTGAAAACTTTGAAAATAATCAAAATATACATGAATCAACAGAGAGAGAGCAAGAGTTTTTAATTGAAATAGCGAGGGGTTGGAAGTTATAAATAATTTGCACATTAAAAAAAAACGAATCTGAACACCAAATAAAACAATCTTTTCATAATCACGTTCATTGATGTGTGTTTTGCAAAATGTATAGTACTTATACTGTTGCCATAATAGTCCAGTATTATGATAAGCACATTGGCATAATGCTCATTGTCAATAAAATTATTTATTAAAATTACACATACATGCGCACACATGTAAGAAGTTACGTTTGATGAATATATTGTTTAGTTAGCGATTCTGCATTTTGAAAGTTATTTTTGGGCAAAAAAACGGAAAATATGTTCTACGCATTTTTAAAAATTTAACGAATATACTATAATTTTTATTAAAATTTTGCAGCTTAATGTTATAAAAAAATATGAGAAACACTTAAACTTGAGGTAATGTCGTCTTATAACTCAAGACCTATTTAGTTGTGTGCCACAATTTTCTTTTCTCTTTAGGATGCCTGTAAAAATCGTTATTTTTTGTGTATTAGCTTTTTTTGGAGATACAGCCTATTTCTCAATATTTGGAGGTCATGTATCCGCATAACCATGGAAAATCATTTCTGCATTATCGTAGATTTCTACTAAACGTTAAATAATTTTTCCTATCTAATTCCTGTATTTCATGAAGGTACATCGAAAACATCTAAAGTTGAGGTTATGTTTTTACATAATTCAAAGCCTCTCATTCTGTGCGCTACGATAATTTTATTTTCTTTAGAGAACGTGTTAAATTCGTTATTTTTTCTCTCTTTCTTTCCTTGAAAAATACGGCGTATTTTTAATATTCAAAGGTTGTCACATTATAAAAATCCGCTTAGTCAATAGTAGCTATGTGCATCGACCAGCCATACATGCAAAAATTATTTGTTAATTTACTATATTAAAATAATATTAACTAGCGTACATAGTATTAATATTAACTATTATATTTTATACACATGCGCGCAGGCAAACATGTACACACTTGCATAGTAGTAGTAGAAAGTACAGACACACATTCATCATACATGCACTCTTTCATGGTTCCATCTATAATTCTATTCTGTACACAAGTTATACACACATGCATACGTGCATGTATACGTCTTACGTGCACACAGCACTCAGTAACACACTACGACATGACAATAGGCCTATAGGCCCTACCTCACACCCTCTTAAGCTTTCCGATCGGGGAGTATATAATAAGACCACATGCTGACTGTACGAGTATTTTTGATCTTCAGTACACAAGTATTCCTGTATTACCTAACAATCTGTATTCTAACTCACGAACTGAGCAGAGACCGAAGTTTGTCGTTTTAAAAGATTTTATACTTTGGAAAACTATAAAAACTATAATTAGGTATATGTTAATACCTACTTTTATTTTTTTTAGATAAGAGTATAAAAAGGGATATGTTTTTATTTGAATTATCCTATGTATAGAGGTAGTAAATGACTCATTAAAATAGAAATTTACGAATGTAAATTGAAATCGTGTAGGAGATGTATGAGGTCTTTGGAAAATATATTTACAATTTATGAACATTAATGAATATTTTTTCATCATAAGTCAATATTATTGATTATAACATGTAATTTCCAGCTTTGTTTGCTGAATTGACACGTATTTTAAATCATATCATGGGGATAGGAACACATGCTTTAGACATAGGAGCTTTAACTCCATTTTTCTGGTTGTTTGAAGAAAGAGAGAAACTGATGGAATTTTATGAACGAGTTAGTGGTGCACGAATGCATTCAGCATATGTAAGGCCTGGAGGTGTGGCTCTTGATCTCCCTCTTGGGCTTATGGATGATATATATGAGTGGGCTTCAAAATATTCGGAGAGGCTTGACGAAATAGAAGATATATTATCAGAAAACAGAATTTGGATTCAGCGTACAAAAGATATAGGTATTATTAGCGCAGAAGATGCTTTAAATTATGGCTGCAGTGGAGTTATGCTACGAGGTTCTGGAATAAAGTGGGATATTAGAAAATCTGAGCCATATGATGCCTATGACCTTGTGGAATTTGATATACCTATTGGTATTAGAGGCGATTGCTATGACAGGTGAATTATAAAAGTTTTACTGCTATATCTGCTCTTTTTAATTGTACATCATATTTTTGTACACTTCTGTCAAATACTAAATTGCATTGCATGTTTTTATACTTGTATGTTATCAAAAAAGAATAGTCGGTATAGTCTATAAAAAAAAGGTTTTTTGGTGACGATATATAATCTAAACTTTATCATCATCATCATCACCGTCATCATCGTTGTCGTCATTATTTGTTTTATTTATTATTATTATTGTTTTTTTAATTATTTTGAATATTATTTTTATCATTACTCTTATGACACATGACGCTTTTATGTATGCTATTAAGTTTTTTAAGTTGATAGTGTTGAACTATGCAAAATTACGTAATCTTTTCCCTACGTCTTTACGAACTTACTATTATTGCAACGCATTTAGAATGCAGCCGTATTTTTAGTGAATTTTTTTACTCGTTGTAACATGTCTGAAAGCAGTTTGATGGTGAGTTTTTTTAAAGTTCTAAAATAATTTTTACTAGTTACATGTTTGTAAATTTTAGTATTAAAAACCATTTAAAAACCTTTGAGAATCAATATAATAAATGTTGTAATAATTTTTTCAAGTAAAAAAACTTCTATTATAATTGTTAACGTTTATATTATTAAAAGTTGTAATGTTTGTACTATCTTGCAACTCTTTTTTAATCACAAAAATTTTTATTTATAATTTTCTTCAGTTTTTTCTTAATTCTGACACTATTATGTTGTAATAAGTCATAATTCCCGCTGTTATTGCCAGAAAAAAGTGTAAAATTGAAATTACTTCAACTATTTTCAATGCTGTGATTGAAATTTAAATTAATATATTTTATCGTTTTGAAAATATAATAAATTTCAACAAAACTTCTAGTTTTAACACTGTACATCTTGTCATGAAAATATTTGTGTTTAATGTACTTAACTGTTTAAGTATCAAATCACATGACTGATGATTTAGGACTTTAAATAATGCAGTTATATTATATCACAACACTCTCATTTTAAGATAGAGTATTGGGGGATTGACGTGCGAAGCGTGTAGGCGGCGTATTCGCACTAATAAAAATATAAGCGTTTACGCATACTTAACTCTTTTTTTTTTTATTTCATTAAAAAACTATTTTCTAAATGCATATGAAAATGTAATATAACGTTTACTTAATAGTTGTCTTATAAGTGCAATTTTATGCAATTTTTTCATAAAGTTACTGGTTTAATTGAGTTTTTTCTAAAATAACGTATGTAAAAAACGGTTGAGTAAAACGATCTGAAATTTTGTGTGAAATATTTTATAGTACGACGAATATACGTTCGAAGTTTCAAGAGTGTTTAAAAAAAAACCTATAAGTAATGATCGTGCTCATTTAGGGTAAGACGCCTTTATTGTAATAGTTATTATTATAACTGTTATTATTATCATCATCATCATCATCATTATCATTATTATTGTTATTGTTATTATTGTTATTATTATTAATGTTATTCTTATTATTACTATTATTATTGTTATCATTATCATTATTATTTTTGTTTCTTGCAGCCCACATTTCGAGAAAGACAATTTTTTTCAAGATCAGTTAAATATATAATAGCATGTTGCCCAAAACCAGAAGTGCCATAAAAATAAGTTTGCCACAACGTTATTCAACTATAGTAGCAACGAAAATATTGAAAAAAACCAATCGTTAGAACTGCCTTAATAAAAACAGTTTGTTTCAGCAGATAATAAATAACCTTTAAATAATGAGAACAAAAATATAGATGAGCAGATCAGGTATTTGTTAGAGATAAATGCGAACAAATAACTTTTAGAGAGCAGTCAGTAGTTTTAATGGTACATAATCATTATACTTTTGATTTAATCTAAATAAATATAATAAGATAAATCTAATTTTTACGTCTTACGTAATCGTTCTAGTTTTAAAACAATATTTTTTAATATTTTCACTGCTACTGAATATTTTGGTAGTAACTTGTGGTTATGTTGCGTGCCTTATTTTATTGTTTACAAATACAACTATTGCTTCGTATATTATAGAAATCACCTTATTTACACTGTAATTATTATTGCAACCAGGCATACTATAAGGTGAGCGTCTTAATTTTTTTTCAATAATAAATCAAATAATACCTTTGATGGTAAGTGACAGCTAGAGGGTCAAGGTTGCCAAACCGTCCTACAGCAGTCAGTATAGGTACGTATACGCTTCTTGTCAGCTACGCACATTAGGTGACTATAGGACGGTAATCACTTTCTCCCGAAAACGCATAAGTACGATGGAAAAAAAGCCAGTGCCTTTATGAGTTTGCTTCGTACTTAGCGCTTATGCTTGTGGGCTATAGCTTACATGCGTTGAAACCACACACGTCATGAGCCAATCACATAGGTTCACAAAAAGGGGGGCACTTCCATCGCCACTATGCGTTTGCTCCATGATTTTCTCCTCCGTGTATGCGTAACTGACTGATTGGCTGAAACGTTACTGTAATATGATGTATTTATACATGTTATTGCTCGAAAGCCTTGGTGATGTATCGCAGCGCATGCAACTATGTTCGTACATTATGGCACTGATAGTAAAAGAGGATATGAAATGAAGAGAGTGAGTGCAAGATTGTACATATTCAAGACTTAGATAAAATTTCATTTGATTTTTCTTATATCTGTTGTGCAAAATATGTACCTTGTCATTATGTGCGTGTGTGTACCTGTGTATCTATAGTACACATGTCTTATGTGACTTGTTAAAATTAAAAGTTAGTATAGCAATTGGCTGGAAACTTAATTCGCCCGCAATTTTTTAGCACCATCTTGTTTGAAATTTTGTACTATATAGGAAAGTACTGGTTGCTAGGCGGAAATGTGGTCAGAAATTGTTTAAACATTTTTTTTAAAGAAATTATAAAAATTACTTGTTTTGAGAAAAAAAATTGCTCCTTATTTTTAAGCCTAATCGGAACAAATAATCAATTAGGATGGATGTACCTAAGCCCCAAAGTTTTGGAGTCATAAATTCCCAAAGTTTCAAAAAAAGCGTATTTTCTAATTTTTAGGGCTCCACAAGACTACTCATTATTCGATCCTACAATGACTAAATGGTCGTAAACAAAATTCTAATTTAGGTGTTCGTAAGGTAGTTATTTTTGGATTAGCTGGCTTCGCGATAAGTAAGCAATATTCTATACATTACTAAATTAAATTTCTTAGTTTTTGTCGATGTCTCAAAAGCCCAGAACTTTGTCTTATTTTATTAACTACTCTTTTGTTATTTACATGATAACACATTTCGGGATATTGTTTTATCAGTAATTAAAAAAACAATCAAAAATAATTTGATAAAAAACCGTTTTCCAAAAAATTTTTTAAACGGCCTTCTGCTTGTTAAATACCATCTTTGTCAAAAAATGGACTCAAACTTTAAATTCAGCTTCTTCTTGAAATATTTTTACTATTTTTTGAAACATGAATTTTTTTATAAAAGAAATCGTATTGACTTAATTTCAAGCAGTAAAATTTGACAGTTCAAATATCAAGCTTCTGATTGACGACGCAGCTCTTGAGTTGGAGGGCAATGCAGGGCACGAGAACGTGCAAATGCCGTGATGGTGGAGATAGTGGTTAGGTGCTACCAACCCGTCAATCACGCCGGGACTCGTGGTGGTAGTGGTAATATCGACATTGTCCTAGTTTTACGCGATGTTAAGAGCTAGATTCACAGTTAGACGGCATGGTGCACGAGAATATGTGAGCGCCTGAGCTAGCGGTGGTAGTAGTGGCAGCTCGTATCTGGAGCTGCAGTTGGGTGCCGTGGCACACGAGCTGCAGGGTGGCGTGGGGCACGAGAACGGGTAGGTTCAGTGGCTAGAGATGGTGTGGATACTGATACAGGTGGTGATTGCGGTTGTTCGTCTGAGCTTTCCCAGGAGATCAGTGCAGAGGATTCAGTCTGCTGACAGCGTGATTTCATATAAAAGTTGGTCGATGTACTTAAAACTCGTTGTCGTTTTTCTAGAGAACCACGGGCACCAAAAATTTTTCCTTTTCCATCGTGTATTATATTCACGTTCTCGAATTTCAGAAAAAAATTTTTTCTCTCTAGGGTCTCGGATCGAAATGTTCAATGCATATAAATAAAAACTCAAAACATTTTATTAGAAGACGATAATTTTATTTTAACAATTCAAGAATGCATCCTATATCTATAAAAAATTATCATTCTCTCACAATTGTTTCAGAGAAAAAATGTACGTTAGCTTTCTTTCGTTTTTAAATAAACAAAGATCACTAAGCAATGCAATTTGCTGATACTAAAGTGCTCCATGACTATGGTCCGCAAAAGAAAAGTTCACTCCCCCTTGCCTCGTTTTTCTCCTGTTGTAACGGTAACAAAGAACAAATGGCCTTGGACGATACCAATCGCTTTTGATTTCTTTCTTACCGATCTCTGGGCACGCAGAGACTTCACAGTGACTACATTTATCCCACCGTGATGGAGATCTCTCAATAATTTAAGTTAATAAACCAAATGCATTTAAAATTTATTATATTATTGAAACACTACAACTGCAACCCTGTGAATATAATGTAACATAGTTTAAAGGAGTTAAAGCGGAAATCATTTAACGATAAGAATGTCTTGAAAAAATACATGTTATAATTTGACATCTCGTAAATACGCAGACTAAGTACAAAGAGAATCGCATCTACAGATTTCTAGAAAAAAATTTACACCGTTAGCCGTATTCGTTGTTTTTAATGTATGCTCTTATGAAGACTGCGCAGAGACTTATGACAAAAACACTCAATAGGCCGTTTAGGCCAAGTGTAAGCAAAATGTAGTTTTTCCACAATACGAATGTTTATGCACAGTTATAATAGTAACTTACTTACTGAACGTTACTATTGAGATATCTACAGCAAACCCGTTTTCATACATACATATACATGACAAAATCGTTATTAAGTTTATTTTTGTTGCGTTATTTTTTTTTACGTATGCATAGTATAAGCATCGACTAGGAAAATAAAAGAAAAAAAAAATTCTTGCCTACTTAATTTTTTTTAATTAAAATTTTTTTCATACGTGGGTACGTATCACTGCAGAAAAACAAAAAAAAAACTAATTCAGATCATGGTATTATCATGAAAAAGCTGTTGATGCTTGTATTACAATAAACCCTTTTTTTAATAATCCCAAAACGTCATTCTCACTTTTACATACAAAATCAAGAAACAAAGAAAAAAAAATTCTTGCTCCTACTGAAAATACAGACATGCAAACAGTTACAATTATAAGTTTAACTGAATCACAGTTCAACTTTCCAAATAAAACTTCGTAAAATATAACAAACAACTCAAGACCATCTTTAGATGCAATTTCTGGATATTTACATAACCTTGTTACGTGGGAATTGTGGAGTTTGGGGGTGTAAGGGGATTGAATACACGTGGAAGAAAGTATATGTCCGTTTATTAGTGTCTCAAAGCGAGAGCAGTCGCTTGCGTGGCGTTAGGTTCGGAGGCTGATCGGAGAGAGAGAGTGGGAGAGCTGATAACGCTCGGGCCCGCCGCCGAAAGGTGATCATCATACTCTGTATCCGCTGCTCATGCGCCGTGAGAGGTGAGTCTTGGGCGCGAACTTACAAAGGTTCTAGATACTGTACGTCACAACCTTACAAAAATATCTTTTACTTGAGTAGCAAAAGACAGAATAAAAAAAGCTTTCATCTGTTATATCTGGTCCTTAGTGGCAACAAGCGGTTAAAAAAGAAACAGGCCCAGAAAAGTATTGAGAAAGAGGTTGTTTTATTAAAAAAAAAAATTAAAGTTGAAAATTAGGAAAACAAGAAATAAGAGCAAGAAGAGAATTTATCATTCAAATATTATTGATTTTTTCTTACGTTACACTCTTCAATTCATGAACATCCAGTTTCACACTTTTGAAAAACCGAAATGATAGTAATTAAAGTAGTGGCAGTAATTGAGTGTCAGTAATTGAAGCTATGACAGTAATTGGGTGTCAGCAATACAATCACAGTGGCAGTAATACCAGTATTTGGCTAATTAAATGAAAGTTCAATAATCATTATACTTTATAATTCTTATCATTTAAATTATTATTATATGGTTACTAAGTATAACAGCTTTTAATCAAACAAAAAATAAAGTTTATATATTAATACATGTGTATGTTTGTAAGCTTTTACATATGTACTAAACGAAAAAGTGTCAGTAATACCTACATTTCCCCCTAAATGAAAGAATTTTATTTCTTCTAAGTGACTTAGTAATTACTATGAAAAATGTTCGCAATTCGTACTCATTTACATAAGTAAGGAGTCAATTTACTATAATGATACGGTGATCAGGAAATATAAGAAATAATACTAATACACTCTTTAAATCCAAAGAGAACTCGTAAATTAAACTGATTTCATAACGGTTATGTTCGAAAATTTATCTATTGAGACAGTGAAAATAAATACAGTTCTGTATGAAATAATCAATCGACAATCTTTTATCAATAAGAGGACTCCAAGAACAGTGAAAATGATACGAAGAATTAATAAACTCCAAGGGCTTACTGTTCAGTCTTTTATTCAGTTGACAACGTTTCGACTGCACTTAAGGCAGTCCTTTTCAAGTCTAAATTATGTAGAGCAACATCCACTTAATATTGAATAATATCTATTTCTGCTCTTATATAACCGACTGGCTTTTAAGCTGTCTAAATATAATCTCATATTATATTATATTTAGATTATATTCTCGTATTAGATTATATTCAGACAGCTTAATAGCCAGTCGATTATATTAGAGCAGATATATATATTATTTAATATTAAGTGGACGTTGCTCTACATACTTTAGACTTGAAAAGGACTGCCTTAAGTGCAGTCGAAACGTTCTCAACTGAATAAAAGACTGAACAGTAAGCCCTTGGAGTTTATTAATTCATCGTATGATAATCTTTTGTTAGCTTTTTTAGGTTCGAATTGCCAAAATAGTTCAACAAAAGAGTGTAGATTATGTAGGATCTATTTAAAAGACACAGAAAGTTATGTTAACAATTATAAACAATTTTGTAAATTTATCTGGTACAAATGTTATTAAAGTTTGTAATGCTTGTTAACGAAAATTAAAGAATCTTTTTTCAAGTAAGTATATGGCTGAATAGTAAAACTAAATTTTTGATATATTGAGGTTATACGCTTCCTTTTCCCAGTGCTGGACCGTAATTATTATTTAATATCATGATTAAGATCTTGACAATCGATTTACATGTATTTTTTCTCGTAGATGTTTAGAGACGGTCAAGAAGTAATAGATTAATTATAGTCAATTCTTTAAGGTTTGTAGGTTACGTAGAATTTTGTATCTAAAGTTATAAAATTATGCTTCCACTATTAAATACTTCAAAAATCGAATTGTTAACATACATTTCACCAGTGTTATTGTCACCATAAGATCATTATATAATTAACGTGTAGCAAATTAATTTTTTACCGACATAAACCGTATAGTTCAAAAATGAAACTGAAACATGGAAATTTGGTAGGTTCGAGAATTTTTCTTATTACTTAACTATGTTTATCATTAAATAAACGAATGTAGACCTTGATAATTTAGTGAAACAATGCATTTCACGATGTAGCAACAGAAAATTTGGTTTTGTAAGCGAATATTCTGAGAGAATCTTGATTATTCTAGTCGATAAAGAATTTTTCCTCTTGAAAATATTGTATATTAACTCAAACTATGTTATTATTTATTGTTATATACTGTGCTTTTATGTAATATTGCATCACCTTGTCGCTAGATCAATGAAAAATTCAAATTTTCATGAGTTTTTCTGAAAAAACATTTTTGAACCTATTTTCTATATTTTTCCACTATTGTCTATTAACCTAAATGGTATCTAGAAATTAAGGAAACATAAAGTTATCTTATTTCCTTTAAAAGTTATTGATTTTAAAACAAAAATTAATAAAATTCTGCACTGTGAGGTGGTTAACGTGAAGAATCAGACGTGCCCTTTGAACAAAAGTGTTCGATGCTTATGCCGTCGCGTAATCGAGTATGGTCTTTTAGTCTACAAATCATTGCCAAAAATGGTATCAAAAATGTATTAGTTGGCAAGGTAGTTTAATCTTAGGTGGCCCTTAAAAGAACTGATGAGATTGATGGTTAAGTAGGTAACGTAGATACTTATAATAGCCCTGAAAAGGGCCAGTGGTGAAACCTCTAGCTATTCCTTATTACAAGAAAGTAGACCTGGAGAATACCTTCTCTGTGGGTATGCCGTTAAGATGACCGCAGAAAAAGAGACCGTTGTGGCTGCCCCAATTCCTCAGGGTTGTTTCCCCTGGTTTGCTGTTGTAGCAAAATTTACTCTGGTAGCCCCAGGATGATTGGAAGAATGGCCATGAAATTCCAAAATGCTAGAGCAGATTGTGCTCTGGCTGGACACGTCTCCTGGTATTTCGCTGGAGATGTTAGCATTTAGAACATCTTTTTATTGGTGGCACTCGTCAATCTTGGTAGTTCGGGATGGAGTTTGACATGAGTCGCTTATCCATTAGAGAACAGTGTTATCGGTTGCCAGAATACCCAGCTGCACGACTCCTAGTTCTATGCTTCATACACTGCCGATAATCGACTGTGGTATTAAAGACTTTGTTGAGGATGTAACAACTAGACTCACTTAATTTTATTGCAGGTAGCTTCGATTTTACTTCCCACCACCTAGCGAATCCTACTGAACTGAAGTGAAAAGCTATCGTAGTTTTACAAACTATTCAGCTTAATTATTACTATTGTTAATTATTTTTTTAAGATGATAACTATACTAGGAAATGTCAAGAATTAGTATGCAAAGTTTCAGCAAGATCGGTTGAGTAGTTTTTGCGGTCAGCGATTATAACGCTTTTAGTGACTATGTATTAGTAAGATAAAGAATTGATTCCATTTATAACAAAAATTAAATCAATCTTAAATCCGTGACCACTGTGTCATATTTATACGAACGCTAATGATCCGATAACCTTGACCCTGGCATATTTTTTAATTTGTATATCGCTTACAATGCTACCGAAAAATGATTTGTATTCAATTCCTGACAATCGCCTGTTCTCTTCGCATGTTGTTTCTAAAATAAAGGAGGATTTTTAGCAATGTTGGCAGATCGAATATCTGATGTAATTGCAAAAGTGTAAGAAATCAATTCATCCTGTGATTAATCGTAAGGAGGGCTCAATTGTTTTATTTATGGATAAAAATTAACCGTGTGATCAGGAAATTTATGGATATTAATATTATTATGTATGAATCAATTATCTAATTTCCTGAAATTGCTTGCTCGTTTACTCATAGAAACAACATCAATCAAGAGGCTGTACTTGATGTTTTGAGCATAATTATTTATTTGCATGTGCACGCGTGTAAATTATATTGCATTTATACATGTATACACATTTTTTTCCATGCCAAGCAAGTTTAATCTACTGTTAATTTTCATACTTGATACCTTTATTATACACATCGGAGAGCATTAAAATGGCAATCAAGGAATAGTAGACAAAAGGAAGGGAATCGTTTTGTCATCGATCGTTAGTTAGAACTCATTAATGTGACGTACTAGCTGTCTTGCCACAGACAAACACTTTGGTAGAATAACAAAAGTTTAAATGAAGTCAAAGTCGCTAGTCAGAGTAGTTAAAGCCAAAACCAGTAGGACAGTTATTAAAGTAAAAACCAGTAGTACAGTTATTAAAGTCAAAACCAGTAGTACAGTGTTATTGTTCGTTCGACAATACCAATATGTTTTGTTAAGTATGGTAATAAATCCACTCGATTTGTTTTGCTGACTATTATACACATCTTTCGTTTGAGTTCAATAAAAGTGTTGTGTAATTCTTTGCCTTGACCTCAACCCGTACTCACTTTCCCAGAATCTTGCAAAAGATAATCCAAGCCTTCTTTAAATTATACAGTCCACTTGGGTTTAATCCCAAACAGATCATAATTTAAATTTACATACATATGATAAAATATTTTTTTATAAGATTATAATTCATCAATATTATCTTATTTGTGTTTATTTTTTGGTAGTACAGGTACATTAGAAGACCAACATAATTAGTCTTCTGATTCTCATATTGGGTTTATATGTTTAATAGCAGAATTTCTCTATCAGTATTTAAGTATTCTGTGAAAAGTTTTTTTATATTTACTACACACTAGATTACCGTGGATAGTATGTAAAATTAAAAACCATGCGAAAAATTTTCTTGGTTAATATTAATAAATCATATCCATGACAGTCATTGCTTTCTAAAAAATCGCAATAATTGACAATCACGCTCAAACCAATCGCAATTTCAGTATCCTTAAATGTTTTATATTTAATTTTATTATATGATTTCTTTTTTGAAATGATGTTGCGCCACGTCATTTCTTAAATACAAGTTTTGAAAGGAAACTTTTATGATTTTTGACGATACTGTATTGAATTTAATGATTGCAGTATTTTTTATTTGATTTTCTCTTTTTTGTCAAACTCTCAATTTATTCTTAACAAAATAGTGTTTTGAAGTGTGCACCTACTAAATGAGTATTATCAATTTATTTTATTGAACTCAATCGCTTTAAGAGGTGTTTCATAATTGTTCATAACAGTTTGAATATGTTGTCCTTCAAATATGATTTTTTGCTTGTTGTTATAATCAATATTTTTTAATTATTTTATTATTTACCACAGATTAATTAAAGCCAATTTATCTTCAACGTCACTTAATTTATTCTGCAAGGCATTGATTGTAGTCTTCTGTATTTATCTCATGTAGTTCTTATTGGTCATGTTATTCGTATACTGCATTGAGTTGCTTATATTATTCCTTACGTTATACTTAGCTACGACCTTAACTTCTACGTCCTACCTTCTACCCCAAGATTTATATTTTCACAAAAGATAACAACTTAGTAGCAGGGGGTTGGCTTGCAGAGAGTTGAAGCTAATATTGTTACAAAGCGCGAAGTTATTAATGCCTACTACTATTAGAGCATGAGGTACTTTTGTCCGTGTAAAACCTTAATTACATTATCATCACGTATTTAGAAATAAAACACGTCATCGTGCAACTAGATTAAATACTCACTTCGTGTTACTTAATTGATCATAATCACCTGTCAGCATGCTACAAAAACGTTAATCTTTTATGATTGAGCAATTAAAGTGACTAGGGATTGCCCGCTAACTTATTCGCTTTGTGCAGCAATTGAAAACAACGCTATCTGCAGGGGAAAGTATGTCGATACTAACTACCAAAAAACACACAGCATCTTATGGATAATAATATATAATAGATGTTTATTTCAACAATAATATATATTTAACAACTGAAATAAGTTTTTTCAGTCCCAAGCAGCATATTATTAGCAACTAATGCTTTTTTTTTAATTTCATAAAAAAAGTCTAATTCTCGTATGAAATGAATATAGTGTATGGAGAAAAAGAAATACGAAAAAGCAAGAAGAAAATTTTTTTTAATAATATGGTCCTAAATAGGTATTTTTCAGCTCAGAAGTATACTCATCATCTAAAGAAACTACGTAAGTTGCGTAATATACATTATTGTTGAAATCAACGTTTAAAATTGCTGCTCGAAGCAAATAAGACATCCTCACATGGCTTGAGTAAATTGTTTGCTGGTAACTCAAGTCACACATAACAAAAATTTTGAAAAGTATCAAGCTACATCAGTACTTTGCTGAAACTTTACCTAAGTTTAACTGAATCCCCAATAAACAAACACAATTATATAGAATCATCATAAAACAAGTGTTGAGTTGGTTTTTAATTAGTAGAAGCTTGGCATTGGGTATTTAACTCCAAGTACCCGCTGAGTGCCCATCAAGTGCCTGCCAAGTACCCAAGTGCCGGTCCGATAACCGGGAATTACCTGCCAAATACCTAGCAAGTACCTACTCAGTGCCTGTGAAGGGCCCGTCAAATACCTGCAAAGTGACTGCTAAGTACCCACCTAGTACCTGTCAAGTATCCCATAAGTACTATCCGAGTACCAGTCAAGTACTTTATAAGTACCAGCCAAGTACCTGTTAAGAGCCCGTCTAGTACCAACAAGTGCCTACTAATTGCCCATCAAATACCCCTCGAGTACCCGGCAAGTCCCCACCATGTATCTGTGAAATATCCTCTATGTGTCTGCCAAGTACCTACATAGTTCCCGTCCAGTACCTGCTAGGTGCCAACCTTGTATTTGTCAAGTAACGCCAAGTGCCCACCAAGTACCTGTGAAGTGCCCGTTGAGTTCATGTCGAGTACACGCATAGTATCCTCTCAGTACCCGTCAAGTGCCCACTGAGAGTATCTACCAAATATCCGCCAACTGCCCAGCATATACCTGTTAAGGGCACACCAAGTGCATGCCAAGTGTCTACTCATTAAAAACCAACAAAGTATTTGTTACGTGATGGTTCCGTAGTATCAGTTGTTAATTACACCAAACAAAAACCAATGGTTATATAAAAATTTTGTTGTATGAATTACGATTTGGAGTATTCCGCTGTTCATGCTAGTTACTGCTGTTAAAGTACTTTCGGATGTCCTTATATACTAGCAGAAAATTTCTACGTATTGTATCTATTAATGGAGGACCGGACGATTAAAAAATGCATAATTTTCAGGAACCAGAAATAATCAGTTTCAACACTATAGATTATTCTGTGCCTGTACATTTTCCCTGATAAAATTGATGGCGAGATCAAATGCATGCTAAAACTTATCGTTATCGAAAATCACGCAATTGATATAGCAATCTTTTGTAACCTGTCATAAAGACAGACGGAAATATTTGTTGATGGCTTGATGCGCAAGAGTTAAACACATTTTTTAGGCACGACTGATACTCAGGAGTGCCTTTTGTTTTTGCCAGAGCAAAAAGTGTAAGTACCTTTAAAACTAATTGTTTTTGTGTAAAAAAAGTTTTAAAAGTTTTAATTCAGAAAAAATTGCGATCACGGACCTCAGCGTCAAGGGTGTACGTATGTATGTATGGGCGTAATCAAGTTTTTTGATTAACTCATGCAGTTTTTGTCGGATTGGGCTGAAATTTGAAAAATAGCTTCGTCGTTTACGTCTTACATGATGGTTGAAAATCCGTAAAGTTTCTTCTTTTAGAAAAAAAATGGCAGTCGTTTTAAGATGGTACTTTCAGTGAAAAAAAATAGTTTTTTGACTATAACTTTATAACATGATATTTTCGAGATTTGCTGCGTAAGACAAAGTTGTAGATATATTTATAATACAACTTTTTTGTCCAGGATGTAACCCAAACATTCTGTGAGCTAAAAAGTACTCAAAAATCGAAAAAACGTAGTTTTTCCCTATCTAACTTATTTGTTTTGTACTTTAAATTATGACATTAAACGTAAAAGTTGTAGATCTTATTAAAATACAACTTTTCTGTGTAAAACATTTTTACCTAGGATGTAACGCACACTTTCTATGAGCCGAAAAGTGCTCGTAAAATGAAGAAAAAGCCTTTTTCCCCTACCTAACTTTTTTGTTTTGCACTTAAAATAATAAACTAAACGTGATAGTTTACGGTCTCGTCGAAATACAACTTTTTTGTACTAAACATACTTAGTTATAATATTAAATATGGGCTCTAAATCGTAAAAATGCCGAAAAATTGTAAATTTATCGTTTTCCCCTATCTAACTTACTTGTTTTTTTTATTTATATTTCAGATTAACGTAAAACTCATAGATCGTGAAAAAATACACCTTTTTTTTATCTACAATTTATGTCTTTAAGAT